>NW_016814432.1:4676143-4717917 GCF_001698545.2 Rhinopithecus bieti | reverse complement strand
AAAAAAAAAAAAAAAAAAAAAAAAGTACTGATTTCTGGGCTCCATCCCAGACCATTTAAAGCATAATCTCGTAAGGTGGGGACTGGACTTCGCTCCTTTTAAAATAATGTTTTAAGTTCTCCGTATGACTCTAATAATGCATAGCATTGAGAATCACTATTACTGAAAACTGCTATTCAAACTTAATGTGTTTATAAAATATGCATGGATCGTGTTAAAATGCAGATTTCATTTCAGTAGTTTTGCCAAGATTTGGCTTTTCTTTTCTTTTTTTTTTTTTGAGATGGAGTCTGGCCCTGTTTGCCCAGGCTGGAGTGCAGTGGCGTGATCTCGGCTCGCTGCAAGCTCTGCCTCCCGGGTTCAAGCCATTCTCCTGCCTCAGCCTCCCCTGTAGCTGGAACTACAGGAGCCCGCCAGCACGCCCAGCTAATTTTTTTGTATTTTTAGTAGAGATGGGGTTTCACCGTGTTAGCCGAGATGGTCTCGATCTCCTGACCTCATGATCCGCCCGCCTCGGCCTCCCAAAGTGCTGGGATTACAGGCGTGAGCCACCGCGCCCGGCAAGATTTGGCTTTTCTAACAAATGATGTCAGTCCTTCTGGTCTGCAGACCACACTTTTGAGTATCAAGGTTAGATAGTATGTGTATTCTTCTACTTACTTCTTTACTTTAGACAATATGCAGTGACTCCCTGAGATGCAGAGAAGGATTTGCTCATTTTAATTACACCCTCCTATTTTCTTTTCTCAATGTTTGTTATGTTATGACTTTTGGCTTTAATATTGATTTATTTTGTATCTTTAGATAATATGGCTAAATTCCTGTTCTTTTCCTCCAATTTTGACAGTATTTCTTGATACTTGACCATTTCCTTAAAAGATGAGATCATTGGAGTTCTATTTTTCCTTCCATCTTTCCCCTCAGAAAACTTGTGTTCCACCTCTTGTTTTTTTCTGCTTTGACTTTTAAGTAATCTAAGTAGTTAACATTTCTGTGCTCTCCTGCAAACACAAATAAATCTTCCATGTTATGTCCTTAGGTTGTCTCTTAAGGAGAAAACTAATAAACTGATTTGGCAGTGTTACATTTTAATGCAAAAACAGATACGTGCCATGCCAAGTGATGCACTAGGCTTCCAGAGCCTTCTTCATGAGCACTTGTACAGGAATCTGGGCCACCTAAATACTAGCGTGATGGTCTACAGATTTTTTTTAAAATCGCAGCATTCAGTTTGCTTTCTATTTGATCAAGATTTTCTTGTACAATTTTTTTCCCCTGGAATTTCTATAACTTCCCATCCCACGCTTGTTATTTGTTCTTTAGATTTTTCACACTCTAAGGTATATTAGCTGTTCAACGAGCTACACATTGTCCCAGAAGCCTATCTCCTGAGGATTATTATCCTACTCCTCTCAAGACTGGTTGCTCCCTAGGTTGGCCACAACTTGGGAGATCCCTTTACTTTGTCCTAGGTCAGTTCTTCTGTTTACACCCTTCTAGTTTACAGATTCTGCTGGTGAAGCACACTCAAATAGCTTCATAAGAGATGACACACAGGTGGTGGTACTTATTGCTTGTATTTTTGACATTATATTTATGTAGTATTTTAGGTGCAAAATAATTTTACTGCAGAACTTCAACCCCTCTCCTTCGTGGCTTGAGTTTTTTTCTTCCTAGAAGTTTGTGGGTTCTTCTTTTTAAATTATATTGTTCTGAAATTTCATCACAGTGTGGCTAGTGGGAGATCTGTTTTCATTCATTGAGTTGGACATTCAGTGGGCCATTTCAAATGGAAGATTCTTGTCCTTAGCTCTAGTACGTATTTTTTTATTATTTGCTTAAATAATTTTAACACTGCCTTTTCTTCTTTCTGGATTTTGTGTTAGTTGAATATAGGCCCTCTCAATTTCTCTCTCATATTTTCCATCTTTTACTTTTTTGTTTAACATTTTGGTAACCTGCTTTGATGTTTTTTTCCAGCATCTCTAATACATTTTAAGTTTTGGAAATTATACTTTAAATCTCTAAGACCTCTTTCCCATTCTCACATTGTTCTATTTCTTGTTTTGTAGGTGTAATATTTCCTTAAATCTTTTGTTTTTATTCTTTTGTAGAGATGGAGGTGTCTCACCATGTTGCCTAGGCTGGTCTCAAACTTCTGGCCTCAAGCAATCTTCCTGCCTTGGCCTCCCAAAGTGCTGGGATTACAGGCGTGAGCCACCACAGCTGGACTCCTTAATCTTTTGGAAAACATTTATAAGAATGATTTTTAACTTCTTTTTTGTTACCTAAATCATTTCATCTTACTCCAAAGTTATTTTTCTACTTTGTAAAATGTGTTATTTCTCTTTTTATGTTGCTAGTTCTCTTTACATGCTAGTGATTTCTGACTGTTATTAAGAAGAGTGGACTGAGCTGATGGAGTAGATGTTTCTACTTTTGTGTAAGATTATTTTCGTAATAGATCTCTTTTCTTTCTTACTGGAATTTGTTGCTGCAATGGGCCAAGCGATGACTGGTAACTCTGATATAGGATCAGTGGATTGGGAGCTTGTTGTCATGCTGAGTCTCTGAAAATGCCCAGATGATAATGGCTTTTCTTTGAGGTACCTGTAAATTCAGAAATTTTTGCTTTTCACAGTTTTCTCAGTTTTTTTAGTAAGGATTCATCGTATCTTTTGCCTGTGGGTAAACTGTTGGCTGCCTTCTCACTGTTGTATACACTGGCAATGAGGCACTGATTGGAAGAATTCTGGGGTGGTCAGACCTTTAAGTACTCTCTCTGATTTTGGCTTCTGCACTCAGGGCATCTCTGGGATTCCACAGGCAGATTTATTCTTTTCTTCTGAAGAGCTCTTGGAGTCTACTGTAGGCTAATTTATCTGCCCTTTTCTTCTGTTAAATGGCTCCCACTTAATTTTCATATTCCAGGAATTTTTAAAATGTGTCATCCTTTAGGGATGCACATATACTACTCTCTCTTGTCTGCTGTGCCAGACTCTGCTCTTTACCACAGGGAACTGACCCCTGCAAATGACATTTTCTTGCCAACTGGCTTCCAACAGGCTCGGCCATTGGGAAATGCTGGTGGGATATTGAAGAGGGGGAAGAATGACAAAGGCAGGATATTTCTCCCATTTCTTTCTGCCTTGGGCAGTCTCTCTTGATGTGGCTGCATTTGTTCCATCTCATTTAGACCCCAAACAGCCCCTTAATCCATGGTTCCAGCTCCTGCCAGGCAGTCCTGGATCCTGGGCTCTGGCAATGCCTTCTCCCTCGGTTGCTTCAGCCCCGGTGGTGGTATTGGGTGTCCCTAGTTTATCTGGCTTTTTAGATATTCCTATAACTTCATATGTAGTTCCCTGTGTTGAATTCTATTAAACTATTTGACTTAATTTTCCTTACTCAACTCTGAGACATATACATATAAAGGGGTATTCTATTCTATACATCCATATGTTTAATGCAAAAATCTTGGAAGAAATGGGAGGTTAATGTGTGTGTTCCGTCTGCCATCTTGAATTTTAAAAATGTTGAGGGTTTTTCTTTGTCTTGCCAAATTGCCTACCAAATTGTATCAAGTTAAATTCCCACTAATGGTAGAGTAATATCCAGATCTTGACATTCTCACACCATAGGATTGGATACTTCTTTTTAATCATTGCATCCAATCTTTATATGGGGATCCAATGAAAAGTTCAAGTTTTCTTGAATTCAGAAGGTCTCATATTAGTGTTGAGGTAACAGCTGGAAATGATCTATGAGGAAACAGCGCCAATAGCACTTGCCCAACTTTTGATTCAAGATGGCTGGCCAAGTTGCTAAGGAGCCCAGAATCCTATGAGAAAGATACAAAAAGCAGCTTTTCCAGTGTCTGCTTTTTCCAATGTCTGCTTGTGATATCTAAAAGGGAAGAATTATTCTGGCTCTCTAGAAAAGTAAAATTCCCCCAAATAAATAAAGTCATTGCTGAGTTCCAAATTATTAAAGCATGACTCAAAGAAGAATGTGTCTCACAAAAGACTGAATCAAAATCAAATCCTAACATCCTTGCTTTCTAGCTTAATAATTCCATGGAAAAGGTTGTCATCTGTCTCCACAGGGCTCTCACATAGATTCCCAACTGGAGAACTGAAGATGGAATAAGAATACTAGAAATAAGAAATTTCAGGAAAAAAAAAAAGGAAGCTGTCTTTCTTCCATCTTAGGAAGTCACATCATAATTGCAGCTCTTTCTGAAATCATGTGGAACTATCAATCTGGAGTCTTGATTAGCCACATCTGGGCATGACTCAGTTCATTTTATGGTGGTTTTGCCCAATATTTATTTTCACTGCAATGATGCTCTCAGTATTCATCACCTTATCAATTGCAAGTAGTCCTTCCACACACCCAAAAACTCTTCTGTGCCTTCCATGTTTCTTCCGCCTGCATAGAGAGCCCATTGCCATATGCTTTTTCATCAGCTAATTGGCTGTGCTCTCAAGCACATCATTTACATTCTTCACATTTGTTTATTTATAAAATGAGTCTAATTGGTCCTGAAACTTCCATCCACCTCTGAGCAGCAGCTTTGATGGTTGAGAGATAAGGATCCTCAGGAGGGCCATTTAGCCAGGGCCTTATATTCACAAAGGGCCTTAATTGGGCCATTTGTTCTTGCCTTCCAAAAAGGTTATTTTTTTAATTGTTTAAAGCATGATTTTAAGTACTTAAAATATACTATAATGTTTGCTATTCTGTTCTGACACTTCTTTCTTCTTCATTTTATTTTAAATCTTCAAGGAGAGTTAAAAAAAAAAATGGAAGTGTCTCAGACCTCTCCTCATCTGAGAGGGCCTGGCCCTATTATTCAGTGAGTTGATTCACATCTCTTTCACTCTCCCTTTGGTCTAAGAACAGGTTATTGTGGGATGGAGAAAAGATTTGGTTTTATGAAGTGACGAATTGGTGTTCTGACTAAACCTGAATGTTTTGGTGACTGCTGGGGTGGATCCCAATAATCCTGCCAAGATGGGATTAGCAGTAATGCTACTTCCCCTTGGTGGAGATTGAGGCCAAAATCAAGGTTAAAGAGAAATAAAGAAAAATCAGTGTGCAAATGGACTTCAATTATAATAATCACCAGAGGTAGTTTTCAAAGCTTCAAAGAAAGAAAAGTAGAAAACCTCATCAAATACATTAACACACTGTTTGTAATTTGCCTAATGGCTATCTTTGCTGAAGACTGTTCCTAATGAGAGGAATTAAAAGCCAAGGTGGTCAACAGATTGGGCCAAATCAGACACAACGAAATGTCCCTGGGGCCTTTTTATTTTATTCACCACAATCTTCCACATATGGTTTCTTATCAGTATTATTAGTCATTGCCTGTTCCTTTGACCCCTCAGGATCAAGAAAAGGTTCACACATTATTTTATAAATAACCATTTATCTTTTTTATAGTAATAAACATTGTAAAAATTCACTACTATATGTTTTACTTTATATCTGGATAATTCAAATTTAATCCAATTAGTCCCTTATTAAGATGGGATATAAAAGCATTTAGTATGATTAACCAGTCGGTGTATGTTGTGTTTTTATTTAAACAGAGGTTAACTTTTGGATGTTAATTTGTTTCTTCAGTTCACTAGAGAATCATGAAGAAAATAACTAGCAGGAGTCGACAGTGTATGGTGTGGTGTTCTCAAAACTGGATGCCTCTTACTCTCTGTGAACTATTTGGCTCAAGCATACAAACCAATTTGTCCACACAAGACACTACTTCTGTCTTGCCACTTTTAAATGAAGTCTATTGTTCTCTCAAAACTTTTTCTTACTGCTCAGCAAATATGATCCCATTACTGGGTATATACTGAAAGGATTATGAATCATGCTACTCTAAAGACACATGCACACGTATATTTATTGCGGCACTATTCACAATAGCAAAGACTTGGAACCAACCCAAATGTCCATCAATGATAGACTGGATTAAGAAAATGTGGTACATATACACCGTGGAATACTATGCAGCCACAAAAAAGGATGAGTTCATGTCCTTTGTAGAGACATGGATGAAGCTGGAAACCATCCTTCTGAGCAAACTGTTGCAAGAACAGAAAACCAAACACCACATGTTCTCACTCATAGGTGGGAATTGAACAATGAGAACACTTGGACACAGGAAGGGGAACATCACACACTGGGGCCTGTTGTGGTGTGGGTGGAGCAGGGAGGGGTAGCATTAGGAGATATACCTAATGTAAATGATGAGTTTATGGGTACAGCACACCAACATGGCACATGTATATATATGTAACAAACCTGCATGTTGTGCACACGTACCCTAGAACTTAAAGTAAAAATAACCAAAAAAAAAAAAAAAAGAACTAACAAACACTCTGCCAAACAGCAGCAAAACCTACATGGAGTATTCTTCAGGATAAACCACATACTAACTAGGTCACAAAACAAGTCTTAACAAATTATACAAAATATATTTTCCAATCACATTGTAATGAAACTAGAAATCATTAACAGAAGGACAATCCACAAATATGTGGAAAGTTAACAACATACTCTTAAACAATCAATGAATCAAAGAAGTCACAAGGGAAATTAGAAAAATACTGTGAGACAAATGAAAATAAAAATACAACATACAAAAATTTGAGATGGGCCAGGTGCAGTGACTCATGCCTGTAATCCCAGAATTTTGGGAGGCCATGGCGGGCAGATCACCTGAGGTCAGGAGTTTGAGACCACCCTGCCCCACATGGCAAAACCCCATCTCTACTGAAAATACAAAAACTTAGCTGGGTGTGATGGCAGGTGCCTGTAATCCCAGCTACTCAGGAGGCTGAGGCAAGAGAATCGCTTGAACCTGGGAAGCAGAGGTTGCAGTGAGCCGAGATTGCACCACTGCACTCCAGCCTGGGCGACAAGAGCGATACTCCATCTCACAAAAGAAAAATTTGAAATGCAATGAAAGCAGTGCTAAGAGGAAAGTCTATAGCTACAAACAAACATTTAGTAATAACAAAGATCTCAAATCAACAACAAAACTTTACACTTCAAGGAACTAAAAAAAGAACAAACTATATCCAAAGTAGCAGAAGAAAGGAAATAATTATGATTAGAGCAGAAACAGATAAAATAGAGAATTTTTTTAAATAATGAAAATAAGAGTACATGTTTTTAAAATGATCAACGAAAAGAAATAAAACTAAAATAATTAAAATTGGTAATGAAAGGGGGGCATTACATGAAATAAACAGGATTATATGAGAGTATTTTAAAAAATCGTATGCCCACAAATTGGATAAACTAGAAGAAATGGATAAATTCCTAGAAATACACAACCTACCAAGGGTGAGTCATGAGAAACAGAAAATCTGGACAGGCCAATAATTAGTAAAAAGAGTGAATTTATACTCAAAAACTTCCCCAAAAAAGATAACTCCAGGACCAGATGACTTCACTAGAGAATTCTACCAAACATTTAAAGAATTAACACCAATCCTCTTCAATGTCTTCCAAAAAATTGAAGAGTAGGGAACAATTCCAAGCTCATCCTATGAGGCTAACATTACCTTGATACCAAAGTCAGACAAAAACACTACAAGAAAAGAAAACTACAGACTAATATTCTTAATGGATATTGATGCAAAATAATCAACAAAATACTAGTAAACTGAATTCAGCAGCACGTTGAAAGGACTGCACATGACAACCAAGTGGGATTTATTCCTGGAATGCAAGAATGGTTTAATATACAAAAATCAATCAATATAATACATCATATTAACCAAATGGAGGACAAAAAACATATAGCCATCTCAACTGATGCAGAAAAAAGCATTTGATAAGATTTAACACCCTTTTGTAATATATTAAAAAAGAAACACTCAACAAACTAGGAATAGAATGAAACTACCTCAGCATGTCAAGAACACACATGAAAGGCCCACAGAAAACATCATACTCAATAGTGAAAGACTGAAGGCTTTTCTTTTAAGATCCGGAACAACACAGGAATGCCTGATATAACAATTTCTATTCAATATAGTATTTGAAGTCAGCCAGAAAAATTAGGCAAGAAAAGTAAATTGGAAGAAGTAGAATTATCTTTCATAGATGACTTGTATATGTAGGAAACTCTAAAAATTACAGACACACACACACAAACCTATTAGAGCTAATAAGAGAATTCAGCAGATTTGCAGAATACAAAATCAACATATAAAAATCATTTGCACTTCTACAAACTAACAATGAACAATATGAAAAGAAAATTAAGAAAACAACTTACAGTAGCATCAAAAGAATAAAATATTAGGAACAAAGTTAATAGATGAGTTGAAAGACTTATACAATGAAAACTATAAAACATTACTGAAGGAAATTTTGAAAGATACAGATAAATGGAAGGATATTCCATGTTCATGAATGGGAAGGCATAACATTAATATAACAATATTACCAAAATGACCTACAGAATCAATGCAATCCTTGTCCAAATCCCAATGGCAATTTTTTCACTAAAATTTTTTTAAAAGTTATCCTAAACTTCACATGGAATTTAAAGGGACCTTGAATGGTCAAAACAATTTTGAAAAAGAACAAAGTTGGAGGACTCTTACTTCCTGATTTTAAAACCTGTTACAAAACTACAGTAATCAAAACAATGTGTTGTTCGCATACAGACAGGCAACTTTAACAGTGGAATAGAATAGACAGCCCAGAAATAAACCATCACAAATATTGTGACATAATCTTTGACAAGGTTATGGGGAAAGGACAATATCTTCAACAAATGATATTAAGAAAACTGTATGTACACATGGAAAAGAATGAAGTTGGATCCTTATCTTATGTCATATACAAAAATTTACTCAAAATTGATTAAAAACATAAATGTAAGACTAAAAACTATAAAACTCCTTGAAGAAAACATAGGGGAAAATCTTCATAATATTTGATTGACCATGATTTCTTGGATGTGACAACAAAAGCACAGGCCACAAAAGCAAAAATAGACAAATGGGACTAACTCAAACTAAAAAACTTCTGTTCATCAAAGGACACACTCAATACAATGAAAAGGCATTCTGCAGAATGGGAGAAAATATTTGAGATTATTTATCTGATAAGCAGTTAATATCTAGAATATATATTTTAAAAGACCTACAATTCAACAACCAAAAAATCAAACAAACTGACTTTATGGGTAAAGTGAGTAAAGGACTTGAATAGGCATTTCTATGAAGAAGATGTAAAAATGGCTAACAAGCATATGAAAAGATGTTCACTATTATCTATCATCACAGAAATGCAAATTAAAATTATGAGCTATCACCTCACATCCATTAGTATGCCTAATATTTTAAAAAGTAGAAAATAACAAGTGCTAGTGAGGCTGGAGAAATATTGGAACATTTATGCACTGTTGGTGGGGGTGCAAAATGGTGCAACCACTATGGAAAACAGCATTGTAGCTCTTCAAAGAGTTAAAAATAGAATGACCATAGGATCCCATAATTCCATTTATAAGTATGTATTCAAAATAATTGAAAGCAGGATCTTGAAGAGATAACTACACAGCCGTGTTCATAGAAGCACTACTTGCAACAGCAAACAGATGGAAGCAACCCAAATATCCATTGACTGGTGAATTGATCAACAAAATATAGCACATATACACACTATAGAACAGTATTCAGCCTTAAAAAGGAAGGGAAGCCTATCACATGCTACAGTGTGAATGAAACTAGAGGGCATTATCCTAAATGAAATAAGCCAATCACAAAAAGACAAATACTGAATGATTTTATTTACACGAGGTATCTAGAGTAGCCGAATTTATATAAACAAAAAATAGAAAGTTGGCTCAAATGGGGGGAGAGAAAAAGTAGAGTTGTTTAATGGGTATAAAGTTTCAGTTCTACAAGCCAAAAAAATTTTAGAGATCTATTTCACAACAATGTGAATAAACAACATTGCTGAACTGTACACTTAAGATTAAGATGGTAGACTGTATGTTATGTATTTTTATCACAATAAAATATATTTTGATAAATAGCAATTCAAAGTGTGTGACTTTGAATGCACATTAAAAATTATAGAAAAGTATACAACAAAATGGTCATAATAACTAGCGACACTACAATGGAAACTTCTTAACTTTCTAAATTCTCTGAGATTTGTACAGTAGGCATATAATATTTTTATAATTATAAAAAATGAAGCTGTTTCCACTTTTAAAAATACAAAACAAAACTTCTATTGGGGCTTACTATGAGTGAATGACTCATATATGGGAAACCTGTATTTACCAAAGAAGCAATTACATTCTCCTGAGAAATTCAAGACTCACCACCTTCTAGGGGACCTTTGTGTGGTGTTTGAGTCCTCTGGGGCAGTTGGATCTTCTGTCTGGTCTAGGGAAGAAGAAGCAAAAGCTAGCCCTCTAGCATACAAAGTGAAAAAGCTAGCTGTCTTCAAAGAACAATTTTATTTCATAAATTTCTTTAACTTCAAAAACCTGTAAAGCAGAGGTGGACATGGTAGGAGGAGGAGCCAGTTAGGACGGGGTGGGGGGATTAATTGCTTTAGACAGAATTTCCCAGCCCAAGTGTACATTGACATTTTAGCTTTGTGTTGCAACTCTTTTATCTTGACCCTGACTGGGTACCCTGAGTCACAGTGACAAACAAGTGGGTCATTACATCATCATTGTTTTACGACTATTTGTGCACGTCCTTCTGGTTCTTGAAGCTATAGTCTGTCACTACACTGTCTTGTGCTGAAAGGGGGTCATTAACCAGTTTTCCTTTATTTTAAGTGATTGGCCAGATGAAGCATCCATAAATGTGACAAGAAACAAGTTAAACTAGATAAGAATCTCCAATATTATTAAAACCAAATGTTTAGAAAAGGAATTTCACTTTAAACATCAAAATGCCTCTGTTCCTCTGTGAAACTTTTTGATTCTACTAGATACTTAAGTCTATCAATAAGCTAATGTACACCATGATCAGCAAGTTCCTGAGTGATACTTGTGCAGGATTTCTTTTGTGGTATTTAACCATTCTAACAAGAATGGCACCATATACCAACATGGGGTGCTTTTCAACCACCCCCCAAAATTAGATGGTATGGCAAGAATCTTGGCAATCTAGAGTTATTAAAAAACACAGAAAAATTAATAAAGGCATTGTAAAATAAAAATAAGTTAGTTATATTTGCATCAAAATACTTAACAAATCTTATCTTCAATCTAGTGTTAGAATTACAGTACTAGCCTATTTCCATTCTTGTTACGAGGTTTGAACATACTGCTTTAGCACATCATCCCTATCATTTCTCATTTTGAGGTCTTCTCTGTTTTTAACAAAGAATTCTAAAATGTCACATTTCCAGTTCCCTTTTTCCTTCCCATAACTCATTTTCTCAGTTTGGAATACATTGTCAGTTTTGCAGGAGTGAATATAGTTGCCAAAGATAAAATTGTTTTGACAATTTAGTAATGGTTTTGCACTGTGAGTGATATTCTTTTCTTTTTTTCTTTTCTTTTTTTTTTTTTTTTTGTGATGGAGTCTTGCTCTGTTGCCAGACAATCATTAATAATATTGGTTGTAATTTTAGAGTTATAAAAAAATCAGGAAATGGGAAGAAAGAAAAGGGAGGAAACAGGAAGAAGATAAAGGAAAGAACAGAAAAAGAAAGAAGGAAAGAAGAAAGGAAGGAAAGCAGGAAGGAAGCAGCAAGGGAGGAAGAGAAGGAGAAAGACAGACAGACAATCACAAAGCAGACTTTTCAGGTAACTGTTTCTTCCAGTATTGGCAATAGTCCAGACAAGTTAATTTCTGCCCCAAATTGAATTTCTGCCCCAAACCCAATTTGAACAAATTCTCAGATCTTCAGAATAAAAATAAAACACATATAAAAATGATCTACAGTTGTTTTATTCAATCTGAGTGTTTTCGCTAAATCCTAGAGAGATAGAATGCTGCTACAGTTTCTTAAGACATAATTTAAAAAAAAAAATCAAACAAAGAAAAAATAAACACATTTTCTTAGTGCCTCCAGGATAATTTGGGTAGCAAGCCACATGAAATTTTAGAGTGAAACAGTGCTGACATAGAAAACATTCTCAGTATCTGGGTCTTTAAAAATTATGCTAAGCTTGCAAGTCCATAGCAGCTCAAGAGTAAGAACTTTCTTAAGATGTTTGTTGGTTTTTCCTTAGTTTATATGTAGCCAGCTGGTTTCTGACCTCTTTATGTAAATATCCAGCTTTTCACATAATCAGATTCCATATTACCTTGTTATGACATCATTCTGGGCAGGCTTTGATCCTTCACTAACGTTTTCAAACTATGCACGTAAACTGAAATAACAATAAGAAGACTGCTACTTATCCAATAAATACTACTGCTGATGTTGTGTGTATTTTGTGTGTGGATATGGATATAGACATAGATATAAATATTTGTTGTTTGTATATATTTGCATAATAACACGTAGACCTACAGAGGGGTTAGCAATATACTGAAAAGTATATCCTATTTGAGTCCAAATTATTGAATATTCAAAAATATTTCATATATTTCTGGTGAAATATACATTTATTTTAAGTTCCCTTTTTCTGCAATTGTTACTGTTTAATATTTTCGTTCAACTGATATTTTTTAAAACAGGTGAAGTGTAGGATTTAGAGACCATGTTATATATTCTTCCACCTGGATATATAAAAATAAAGGTTAAGCTATATTCTTTGGCAATCCAGGGGCCAAGATATAAAAGACACAATGATTTTCTAAATAACCAAGAAAATGGCTTATTTAGTGTCTGATTAAGATAAATGACATAAGGCAGCTGTAAAAAGAATTCCCACTAGCCATTGACCCACAAACTGTGGAGTCATTTTTCATTTTTAGGAAAGTATCAAAATCAACTTAAATTCACAACAAACCTTTGGAGTTATAATGAAATGTCCTAAATTCTGCTTCAAAGGGTATTGACTAATGTTATTTTTGAAGTTAAAATACATTCTGATTTCTATAAAACTTTGATGGCTGTTAAGCAGGAGTCATGTTTCTACAGGATTATTGTATCCCTCACACTAGAGCAGTGCACAGTACATAATAGTGGTCAATAAATATTGTTGAATAAATGAATGGATTAAATAGTAATAATATATTAGCTTGTGGAAATTTGAATACTAAAAGTAATGTCACCAAAAAGCCATAGAGCTAATAGATATATAATATTGTAATAATAATAAATGTTTATTTCCTGCTTTTCATGTGCCAGGCATTTTGCTAAGTGCTTTACATGCATTCTCTTACACCAATGATCAAATTACCCCTATAAAAGGTAGTGGTTAGGCTATCTCACGTGAGAAACTCTGGCTAAGAGAATAGTACTAATGTGCTCAAGGTCACACAGCTAATAAATGATGAAGCTGAAGTTAAAATTTAAGTCATCCTGGCTCCAGAATATACATTTTTTAAAAAAACAACTATGCTCTCTGTCTCCACACACGGTGGTTTCATGGCAACTTTATTATAGTCTTTAAGTTCAATCATGAACTATAGCTATAAAGAAAAGAAAAACTATATTTTACTACTTCCAGAAGAATGGCTTTCGTGAAGCATTAAATTTTCTACTAACAGGCTAAATGTTTTTATTAATATAGTGTGCAGAAATTGCTCAATAATATTATGCTTTTTCTACATAGTACATAGGAATTTATCCTGTAAATACATTTTCACAAATGAGAAGAGAAGTAGGTGTAAGGATTTAACTACTGCATTTTTTTCATAATAACAAAAAAACTAAAAATAATCTCAATTCAACTCAGTAGAGGCCTGGTTAAGCAAATTATGAATGTGTACTGCATTGCTACACAGTAATTAAAAAGATTGATGGATGAAATTCCAAGATTGAAAAGAAAATAGCAAATTTCACATGAGTATGCCTTAATCCATTTACCTATCTTATTGTGCGCTATAAAAGATGTGTACTTTTTACCCACTTTGTAACCTTCTGTAATATTTAGATGTTTTCCATAAGTGTATAATTTTTTAAATTAAAACAACACTTTTTATAGAAAGCATTTTATCCGCATAAGGAAAAATAAAATAGCACACAGTTCTGTGACATGTCTCAAGCTTCAAGATTAGATTACATCTAAGGACAGTAAATGTATACCCACAGAAGCCCAGAGCAACCATAAGATTTATTTAAACATTCAAAAATGTGTTTAAAATTACAAAAATTGGCGGGCGCGGGTGGCTCAGCTGTAATCCCAGCACTTGGAGGCCGAGCACGGCGAAGCACAAGGTCAGGGGGCGCCCGTCGACTCGGACGTCCCAATCCGAGCTGCTGGAGTACGGACGTATGCATTGACGCCACGCTGCGCTCTACTAAAGGAATACAAAAAACTTAGGCCGGGCGCGGACACAGTTGCGGTAGTTTTAAACCACGCATCTGTTTTGAAGTAGTAACATATTGAGTTTCGCTCTGTGGCGTGTCGCGGGTATAGGCAGGAGTACAATGGGCGTGAAGACTGTAATTTATGGGAGTTGACGGAGCATGGCTGGAGCTTGCAGGAGCGTGAGTGCGGGGGCAGCGACTGCCAGGCTCCAGGCGAAAGGTAGCTGGGGGCTAGACAGAGCACGACTGCCGCGTCAGAGAAATAAAAAATTACAAAATTAATATAAACTTTCCATCTTACCAGTAATGCTCTTTTTGTGTTAAACAAGAAAATAAAGATAATATTTTAAATTACCATTACAAAAAAAATCCTAACTAATCAATTTGCTTTTGGATAACGTGCTTGGATTTTGAAGCAATAAAATTCAGAAAATTTTCCTGATACTAGGGATGACGAGGAAGTAATGTAAAATGGATGAGACTACAGACATTGCAATCTAGTAGATCTGGTTCATCCAAGCTCTTGACCACTTCTCAGATGTAATCTTAGTTGAGTATTTAACTTTTGTAGGCCTTATTTTCCTCATTTGTAAAATGTGGGTACAAATCATACACTGTGTGGAGCTTTAAATGATGTTGGTAAACATGATGTTGTGGGTCAGCAGGGAAGGTAGGGTGGGAGGGGAGACGTTTACATGCCAGGTTCAGCATTTTTTTTCCTATCTGGGTTTCAGAATATTTTAAGCATCTGGATTCACAGCAATAAGGAAATACCAATGGCAATGCTAAGGAAAGATGGCCGGCCAGATTACTGCCAACAGGTACAACGTTTTCACATTTTAACATTTTAAAATGCTATTTCTAATATAAATTTTATATTTTATTAACTGTATCTTTTATTTACCAGCCCAATTGCTTCTTTATTTAACATACTCAATGGACCTCCAATCAGGTTGCTTTAATGAAGGAGGGAAATATTCATCAAACAACATTTTTAGGGAAGAAAGACATGGCTGATGCTTTTTTCCCTTTTAAATCATTAAAACTGTTAATTACTGTCCAGTAAAAGAAGAGAGGCAAACGTTTCACGGGAAGCAACGAGATCAACTCTCTGCATCCAATACTCAAACTTCATTCACAGTTGCAGCGTTCCCATCACGTAGTGAAACATTCATAGTTCAGCCATGGAGTTGTCAACTGACTCAGAGAAAAGCCTGCTGAATCGGCCAGGTCTCTGAGCCACTCTTTGTTATTGGAAGCACAATGGGTTCACTAACCATGTTCAGAGTTGTACCTTTTGTCATCACGTTATTTATTTATTTCCTTCACAAGGAAAAACATGTTTCCGATCTGGACCCGAACATATGATCACCCCTTTCCTTGGGATAAGCTAGTATTGAGTCTACATAAGTAAAGCCAAGTTTTAAAGTGACTTCCTATATTCACTCCAACCCCAAAATAGAAAATTACCATGTTCTCCAAAATGTACCATTTCACTTTCATGGAGTTCATCCTAAAATACTGGGAGATATATGAGAAGTAATATGGTCTCAGTGTGTGAGGCAAAGTGTGCTGAGACACTTAGGCCTCGATGGGCAGTTTCCCCTTAGGATAAAGTCCAAATACTTTCCCATGACTTGTATAATTATTCGTCAGTGGCCCCTGCTGTTTTCCACTTCATTCCTTCCTCCAATTTCATTTCTCAGTTTTTCTACATATACTCATTTCCTCGTGTGCTAGGAAGCCTTTGGAAGTACAATTTCTATGGCCTGGAACCATTTCCACTTTAACTATTCTATGTGACTTCTCTCTCACTCCTACTTTTTACTCTTTCTTCATCTTTCAGCCAAGTTGTCACTTTCTTTGGGAAGACTGCATGGGCCCTGACTGGGTGAGGTAGCTCTTCAATATGCTTCTCGTATTAGAGTTCTCCAAAGAAACAGAACCAAAAGAAATTTTCTTGAGAAAATTCATAAGAAAAAAATTGAGAAATTTTATGAGATTAGGAGGGCTGAGAGGTTCCACAATCTGCTCTCTACAAGCTGAAGACCCAGGAAAACCAGTGGTGTAATCATTCAGAATCCGAAGGCCTGAGACCACGGGAGCCCATGATGTAAATCCCAGGCTGAAGGCCGGGGAGGATGAGTTCAGATGTCCCAGCTCATGCAACAAGGCGGGGGAAAGGGGATGAATTTCTCCTTCCCTTGCCTTTTGTTCTATTCAGGCCTTTAACAGATTGGATGATGCCCACACACACTGGGGAGGGCAACCTACTTTACGGAGCCTACCGGTTCAGAGGCTCATCTCGTCGTTAACATAATTAAAATACTGTTTAATCTAGGCACCTTCTGGTCAATCAGGTTGACACATAGAATTAATCATCACACTTACATGTTTATGCATATTTTTACTCTCCCAATGCAGTTATCACAATATATTAAAAGGTCTGGGAGGGAGGAGACCTTGCCCTTCTTGTTTACTGATGAATTCCCAGTGCTTATCACAGTGTGCCTGGCATAAAGGAGGAGTTTAATACATAAGTGAATGAATACTGTATTTTTTAATACTGAGCATCTAAAAAGCTTCTTTACTCCAGAGCTTCAGAAGAAAATATGAGATCAGTTGACATTGAAAAGTAGGAATTTTGTGTAACCTATTGATTCACTAATGATTCACACAACGGCATGTACGAATCTTAATTGCATTTTGTTAAATGGAAGAGCCAGACACAAAAGACTGCACAGAGAATGATTCCATTCATATGTCATTGTGGAAAATGTAAAACCAAAGGAACAGAAAATAGGTCAATGGTCTCCAGGGGTTCTGAACGGAGGATGGGGAAATTGACTACAAAGTGGCAGCACAGGGGCACCTTAGGGTCATGGAGTTGTTCCGTATGGTACCTGTGGTGTTGGATCCGTGACTCCATGTATTCATCAAAACTCAGAGCTGTACAGTGTCAACCTGTATGCAAATGCAAAACAAATTAACTAGGATGTGGGAAAACCCAGGATATGAAATCTGACATTAACTATATTACAAATGAATTCTCTCAGATAACTTCATTGAAGGGTATAGGGAAGAAAGAGCTGACCTAAGTAATTTTAACAAAATGTTTTGACTGATAATGTAAGGTTAAATATGAAAGAAACTGTGTGTCAAAACTTGGTGTCAGTTGGTAAATTTATTTCTCATGGGGTACAGGTTAGCAGTCCTTAGTGTATATAAATACACTGTGATGCCAAGAGCCACTTTTCTCACTGTTAAAGAAGGAATCTACAAATAAAGGAGCAAAGGCTAGAATGAAATCTGTTATACAGAGTAGAGTCAGAGACGTCAGAATAAACTCTTGTTTATTTAAATAGAGCTATATAGATACAAAACATAGAAATTAAAATGTATGTTTGCATCCGTACAAGCAAAGAGATACAGAAATATATTATATACATTCATATAGGCGTTTATATACACACAGATATGCATATAAATATATATAAATATATATATTTTCTGTGTGTGTGTATGTGTATATATATATACACACAGAAATAAATATATTTCCTAGATATTTTTTCTGAGAAGGCCTAGAAATAGTGAAACATAAATAGAAACAAGCACTTCAAGCTCATTGATTTCTAAATACCATTCTCTAGTAAAATGAATTAGGACTCCTTGAAGAAACTGCTGATTCTAGGACTGTGGTAGGAAAGATGCATGATGAGCCTGGAGCATCTTGTAGCATCAGAACATAAGGAAATAGTCATGCTAAACGACAAGGATACGTTCTGAGAAATGCACCATTAGGCGATGTTGTCATTGTGTGAACATCATAGGATGTACCTATATAAACCTAGATGGTATAGCCTACCACATACCTGGGCTATAGGGTATGGCCTATTGCTGCTAGGCTATAAACCTGTACAGCATATGGCCATACTAAATACTGTAGGCAATTGTAATAGAGTATTAAGTATTTGTGCATCTAAACATATCTAAACATAGAAAAGATACAGTAGTCATACAGTATGATTATTTTATGTATTTATTTTTTTGAGATGGAGTCTCACTCTGTTGCCCAGGTTGGAGTGCAGTGACAATCTCAGCTCACAGCAACCTCCACCTCCCAGGTTCTAGCGATTCTCCTGCCTCACCTTCCCAAGTAACTAGGACTGCAGGCATGAGCCAATGCTCCAGGCTAATTTTTGTATTTTTAGTAAAGATAGGGTTTCACCATGTTGGCCAGGCTGATCTCGAACTCCTGACCTCAAGTGATCTGCCCACCTTGGCCTCCCAAAGTGTCTGCTGCACCTGGCCTAAATGATTTTTTAAAATGGTATACCTATATAGGGCATTTACCTAGGAGCTTGCAGGACGGAGAATTGCTGTGAGTGAGTCGGTGAGTGAATATGAAGGCCTAAGACATACTCTGTGCTATTGTAGACTTACTTTATAAACACTATATACTTAGGCTACATTTAATTTATTTAATATATTTTTTTCTTTAATAATAAATTAACCTTAGCTTACTGAAACTTTATAAAACTGTAAAATTTTCTTTTTTTTTTAACTTTCTGACTCTTTTGTAATAACACAGCTTAAAAAACAAACATGTTCTATATTTGTACAAAAATATTTTCTTTATGTATGTCCTTATTCTGTAAGCTTTTTTCTACTTAGGTGTTTTTTTTTTTTTTTTTTTTGACCTTTTTTTTTTAACATTTTTGACAAAAACTAAGACACAGACAATAGCCTGAGCCTACACAGGGTCAGGATCATCTTCTACCTCCACATACCCACTGGAAGGTCTTCAGGGGCAATAACATGCATTCCGCTGCCATCTTCCATGATAATCATGCCTTCTGGAGTACCTCCTGCAGGACTGATCTGATGCTCTTTTACAGTTAACTTTTTTGTGTGTGAGTCGAAGGAATAAATTCTAAAATAATGATTTAAAATACAGTATAATTGGAAATATATAAACCAGTAACATAGTTGTTTATTATTATTATATACTGTATATAATTGCATGTGCTATAGTATATGTTGGTTTGTTTACACCAGCATCACTGCAAACATGTGAGTAATGCATTGCCCTACAATGTAATGATGGCTACAACATCACTAGGTGATAGGAATTTTCAGCTCCATTATAATCTCATGGGACCACTGTTGTATATGCAGTCTATTGCTGACTGAAACACCGTTATGCAGCACATTACTGTAATAAAAAGTGTTTTATACCGGCATACTGGCATGTCAAAAGTACACAAGAGACAACCTAAAAGAGCTACCAATAGCGAAGCTATAAGAATTTGAGGCTGGGCGTGGTGGCTCACGCCTGTAATCCCAGCACTTTGGGAGGCCGAGGTGGGTGGATCACATGAGGTTAGGAGTTTGAGACCAGCCTGGCCAAAATGGAGAAACCCTGTCTCTACTAAAAACACAAAATTAGCCAAGCATGGTGGTGCATGCCTGTAATCCCAGCTACTCGGGAGGCTAAGGAGGGAGAATTGCTTGAACCTAGGAGGCGGAGGTTGCGGTGAGCCAAGATTGCGCCATTGCACTCCAGCCTGGGCAACAATGGCAAAACTGCATCTCAAAAAAGAAGAAAAAAAAAAGATTTTGAACAACTAAATAAATAACTTTATTGGATTATAAACCACAGAATAGATAATATCCATGAGTCCAGACACATAGATTAAATAAACAGAAGAGGGAGATTAGACAAATATTCATTTTGGAATGACTCCAATTAATAAATATAGAAGGAATTAAAGAAATAGAAAATCATCATTAGAACCCACAGTAATATTTGCTGCAGGCAAGATCTAGGGACAAATGTAAAATTCGTGAGTGAAATGTTAAGGAAAAACAGGATGCTTGTATGGTCTCAAAGTATTTCCCTCAAACTATGTATTAATTATTGTGGTAGCTTAAAAATATGTCCACAAATCAAGGACGTGGAGTTTAATTTCTCTCCTCTTATATGTGAGCTGAACTTGGTGACTTGCTTCTAATGAATAGAATAGGGAAAAGGAAAAAAAGTAATTTTACATTCAAGAAACTTGGCAGACACCAGGTTAACCAACAGATCTTGGTTAACACCACCAGTAATGAAACATATCAAAACCATGTGCCTTTTGATATAATGTACTGAGAAGGGTACATCATTTCTATGAATTTCTTCCCCCAAACCCATAACCTCAGTCTAATCATGAAAATACCAGACAAACCCAAATAGAGGGACATTTTGCAAAATACCTGACCACATAGTGTTACTGTGATGAAAGATAAGGAATGACCAAGAAATGGTCACAGACTGGAACACACTGAAGAGACGTAACAAGTAAACGTCATGTGTTATCATGAACTGGATACCGGAACAGAAAAAGACACTAGTGGGAAAACTGGGGAAACCTGAAGAGAGTTTAGTACCAATGTAAATTTCTTAGTTTTGATAAATTTACCATAGTTATGCAAGATGTTAAGGATAAAGGGAGCTGGGTGAAGGTATATGGAAGCTCTCTGTACAATTTTTGCAACTCTTCTGTAAATCTAAAATTATTTAAAGGAAAAAGTAAAAAGGAAAAAAGAAAGAATATTGGGAAGTTAATTCTTGAGTTCACAGGAGTATCAGACTCAAGGGCCACACAGACACAAGCAATGTCTCAAATGATACAGTGAAACTGACCTGCCCGGTACAGTCGTCCCTCAGCATCTCCCTCATTAAAATCCACAGATACTTCAGACCCTGATATAAAATGGCATAATATTTACATTTAAGCTATGCACATCCTTCCATATACTTCAAATCATCTCTAGATTACTTATATCTAATTCAATGTAAATGCTATGGAAATAGTTGTTGTACTATATTGTTTAGAGAATGTTAACAAGAAAAAAAGTCTGTACATGTTCAATACGGGTACAGCTTTTCCCCCCAAATATTTTCTGAGAGTGGTTAAATCATGGATGTGGAACCCACAGACACAGAGGGCCTACTATATATCACTACTACTGCTGCTTGAACTGTCAACATGACTGGCACAGGACATGAGATTCTCTTACAGGGACTGTGGCCACCACTGCCTTGGAAATGGGATCTTATTGCAGTTGTCACTGACTCTAGAAATATTTCTCTGAGACTTTACTTCCTTGTGTCAATGGCCCTCTATTGAAAATAGGGGATGTGTCCTATGAATGATTAGTAGAGGCCACGTCATGTGCATATGCTTAATTTTAAGAGAAGCTAGGAAGAGAAGTGTCAAGCATTTTTCCAGTTTCTCTATTGGGAGAAGGTCCCCAGATATATGACAGGAGTTCAGATAGTTGGCAGCCAAGAAGAATGAAAAAAATCTAATGTATTTTGTGAATCTAATGTTGGTAAAATTAGAACTTTCAAGCCATGTAAAAGAAATCTTTGAACAATTTGATTCAGTATATCTAATTGTGTCAACAGAAAACTAGATAGAAAAATTAGGCAGAGAGAAGACTGCTTTTTTTAAGCTTTCTAAGATATATGTTTTGATTTGACTTTACTTTCTAGTATTCACTCTCTTACAACTGCTCATTTTCTATATCATCTATCCAGGCTCTTCACTGAAAAAACAAATAAAAGAGAAAAGAAGAAAATACTGAACTGTTTGTTCACAAGTAAAATATTTATTTCCCTCTCATTAAAGATAATTTGTTCACAAAGTTTCTTTTTAATTTTTACATACATATTGTTTACTATTTGCTAATAAAATGTATCAACAATTTAGTTTATAAAAGAAATCAAATTGATATTGATGCATACTTAAGCCTTAAAAATTAGATAAGCACTTTTTTTTTTCTTTTTCTTCTAGCAATCAAGTCAGTGTAGACTGGTGTTTGGGCAACTCTGAGCTATTATCATCACAGCAATATTGACAAGTTCTCATTTGTCATTACCTTATTACCTTCAGCCACATTCATAGTCTCTGCTCCTGCCTCATTTGTTCTCTTTAAAAACTTATGGACAGTCAACTGGCTTTTGAAATGGAGAGAAATAGAGCTGATAAACTCTGGCAGATAATTACATTCTTGCCTTCACCAGAGAGTCTAGCTGCCACCATGATAAAGTGTCCTAGGAAAGAGAAAGGCAAAAATGTCCTTTTCAGCATTATATATTAACAGTTGCCAAATTTGGAAGAAAAAAGATATTAAGTATACTTTTGGGCGAAAAATTCAGTATAAATTCCACCACTCAACTGAAATCTTACTTAGCTCATGATGGAGTTACCCATTTGTGCAATGAATGCTGGCCTTGACTTTCCCATTATAACTCAGCCACATTGAAATATATAGCAAAGCCTGGGTAGGCTTAGGCAACAGAGAGCTGGGGTTCAGATTCATGCCTTGGAAACATGCCCTCTCAGCTGTGGGGAAAGAAGACCTCATCTCCAGGTTATTGTTGCCTTGTGAATGTTTTAGGCCTAATTTAAATTGGGAAGTTTTCTTTCTTTGTAAATCTGAAGGTAAAAACAAGAGAATATTCTTTCCCTCTGACTGAGTGAAAACTCAGGAAATACAAACTCCAGAAAAAGGTTTGTCCCAAAGAAAACCCTTATTACTGCCTCGAGCATCCCTAGATAATGGGGAAAAAGGAGAGCTCACCCCTCGCCTAGAAAATAGCTAAGAGTTATAAATCTTAACACTCCAGGAAAGGGAGGGGGAAAGACTCAAGTATTATGATACAAATGCTAATGATAACAATACAAATAGCTAACATAGCTTGAACATGTACCATAGGCCAGACATTGTTTTAAGGGCTTTATATTGATAAATTTTTTAATCCTCAAAATAACTCTAGGTACTACTTCCTGACTTAACAGGTAAGAAAGATGGGCACATCTTTAATCAAATTGCTAAGTGACACAGCAACTGAGAGTGAAAGGCAGAATTTATACTCAAGGACTTTACCTAGACCCCACCACGTGAGCCCTTGAGGAGTCCCAGGTCCTTCTTATGCTTCAGGGGAGGGAAACAGGTTTGTCAGGTTCCTGGTCTGACTGCATGTTCTGCTCTGCCAGAGTGGTTGCTGGAAGCAGTCGTAGCTCTTAAAATCAGCCTGGCTTTTGCAGAGGAAGCCACGTGTGCAAATCATACACACATTTTCTCAATTTACATCACTAAACACCAACCACCATCTTTTATTTCACTACAGCATTTGCACCAATGTTGAGACTCCAGCACTGTTTTAGTCAGGGGAAGTCATTGCAGCTGCTATAAAAAGCTTTGTTTGGGGGGAGTTTTCTTTGCTGTAAAAATCTCAGTGGCCTAATATGATGAAATCTTCTTGCCCTTGCTCCTGTCTGATACAGGTTGTCAAGGGGGCCCTGCCCCCATCAATTCATTCGGGAACCTAGTTTGCTTCCATTTTCAACACACGGCTTTTTATTAACATCTAGCAGGTAGATGAAAAAAGAGAGAGAGAATAGAGGATCTCAAGAGAGGCTGTTAGAGACCAGGCACATGGCTTCTCCCAACATTTCATTAGTCAGAATGTTAAGAGGTTAGGAAATGTGGAAAAAAGGACAATCATGGTGAATTTGTGAGCACTGGCCTTCTCTGCTAAAAAAATAAACCAAAAACAAAAACCAACACAAAAATCAACTAATTTTATGCACTGTATTTATGTGAGAGGCTTCAAATAATTTAGGACATCAAACGTCAAAGGGACAAAGTATTATTTCTTTGGTGCCTGGGGAGGAAAGGGTAAAGTTCTCCTTACAAAGTAGCATAACACACTGCAATCCACTCCTATCCTCTGGGTAACACTGAGATCAGCTTGTAAACCTGGCTCTTGGCTCACCTTTGACGCCCTCTTCAAGCTCTGGTGTCAATCCCTTAAATTCTGTCAGTGAAGTGATCCCACCACAGCTTTCTCCACCACTAAGGCATTCATGTTCATACTGGGGACTGTATTTCTTTGTTTCATTGATGTTATCTTAACAAAATGTATTGCTATTCGCTACTCAGATTTTAAAATTTTATTTATTAAAACAAAATTGAGTAATTTTTTCAGATACATTTAGCACTAACTCTGTAAAATATAGAAGCGTGAAAATATAAAATACTCTGAAATCATTATTTTCAATATTCGTGCTGAGTAATATCAACTATCTCCAAACCATCAGAAAAATGCTCTGAAGTTAGGAAACTATGAGCATGTCAGGAGAGCAAAATGACTTATAATGGATGGCTCACTTCATTAAAGCATTTAGCATTTCTTACTGTGTTTGCTTTGGAAGCAATCCACCTTGCTTTTGTGATAAAAGAAACACATAGCTGATCACCAATGATTAGTCAAGTATCCAGGTTAAAAGTTTAGACTCTGGAGACAGACTGTTGGATTTTATTAACTGTGTGTCTTTGGGCAAGTTCCTCAACCTCTTCATGCCTCAGTCTTCTCAACCATAAAATGAAGATAATAATAGCATCTATCCCATTAGAGTTGATTAAAAAAGAGTAAATACATTTAATCCTCATAACAACTTTATGAGATAGCTACTATTACTTTGTATTGATACACGTAAAAATGTGTAGAGTAGTGCTTGGCACATATTAAGTAATCAATGCATATCAACCATGATCATCATTAGCATAATCAATATGATTTTTGTCACCCTCCCAATCAAAAAATAATTTTTGCAGTTTTCAGAAAAAAACTATTTATTTTTGTTTCTAAATAGTTGTATACTATAACTGTGGACTGTGGTCCCCAAAGAAAGGGTAGAATGATGATTAGCCATCAATACATCCAATGGTCAAGTCAATGGGCTTATGCAGTCATTCTCAATTACTGATTAAGACTAGACATGGTGACTCACAACTATAATCCCAGCACTTCGGTAGGCCTAGGCAGGAGGATCACTTGAGGCTTGGAGTTTGAGACCAGCCTGGGCAACATTGTAAGACCCATGGCTCTACAGAAACCTTTTGAACACTATCCAGGTGTGGTAGAATGTGCCTGTAGCCCCAGCTACTTTGGAGGATGAGGTGGGAGGTTTGCTTGAGCCCAGGAGTTCAAGGCTATAGTGAGATCAGTGAGATAGGATCAGGCCACTGCAATCCAGTCTGGACAACAGAGTGAGATCATGTCTCTAATAAATAAATGAATAAATAAATAAATATTGATTGATTCATAAATTCATTTAATGAATGTTTATTACATGTCTACTACGTGCCAATATTGTAGCTCTACTACTTTCTAGTGTGTGTACTAGAACAATTTTCTTTACCTCTCTGAGCTTGGCTTTCTGCATGTGAGAAATAGAAATAACAATATCTACTTCCATCATTGTTGCGAAGAGTATATTCAACAAGAAGTTTTGTAAAGTAGTGGCACAGTGCCTGGGGCACAGAATGATCTCTCAGTAAATAAATTATCCTCTCAAAAATTAATATGAAAAGGCTTTTGCTCTGAAACAGGGTTCTTTCTTGCAGTTTTTCAAACTGTAGATCTTGTTTGATTGGTAAGTGGTGAATCCATTTTTAAATAATTTCTAAAAGAAAATCAACATTTTAAAACAACATTTCTAAAACAGAAACAGTACAGTATAATAAAATAAAGAAAGAGTTTTAAATAGAATAATGCAGATAAGAGTGTATCATATGTACTAAAACTTTAGTTTCATTTACGTAAATACCTACATGTATATGGGTATTGGTTGTATGTAAACCATCTTTCTTACCAAGGGCTTCAGTCAAAAAAGTCTGGAAGCTTTTTAATAGTATATGAAGAGTGCTATTTTGGTACCTTTAAGTGCCAAGAAATAAGAACACTGTTTGTATTTGTTATGATGTGGCAGAAATAGCACACATAAAATTTTAAATAAATCAATACTAAACTTGCTTGGTGGTTTGGTAGAAGGGGTTAAAACTATTGTCTAAAAATAAGATATCAAGATTATTGATAAATTGCACTTTTCTCTGCTACTTCTACTCACTGCCATCCTACAAAATCAAAAAGTTATTGTAATTTATATGGATATACTATAACTTTGAAACATTCTGCATTAAACCTGCTTCCTCATAGGTGAGGTGAAATCCAATAGTCCTCTGTTATTTCTATTATATGTACTGACACAGACTAAAGGGAAGAGAGCTGTCACTAGTCATCTGAAAGACTCAGTGAATAATTGCCATCTTCTCAGGAGAGTCCCTTGCTCTAAAAGCCTTCAACTCCAGATCATTTGCCGTTAGAGTTTCTTGGGCACATAGGCCTCCTGTCTCTTCTTCCAAATTAAGGGCACTCAACAGAGTTGCCCCACTGGGCACTAATGAATTCCCTGAGACTAATCTACACAGTAATGAGAACTGGAATCTGTCACTCACTCTCCCAGGAGCTAACAGTTCACACACTGCTACATCATCCTATTAAAATAACTTATTAGCTATGTTGCTAGTCTGCTACTATTCATCATGAAGGTGTGAGCAAAGAGATATGTATTTGAACAACTGATGAAATTTAATTTATATTGTTCTCCATTTTGTTTTTATGGCTGAATGTGTACATGCTGTAAGTAAACGTAAGCATTTTATACAGGTCATAGGTACCTTAAGGAAGTAGCAACAAAATTACTACTTTTCACCAATTAGATGAAACGAAAAAAGGTGAAGTAAGAATCTATATCTCAGTCAAAATATGTGAGGAAGCATGTATACCCCACTCCTTGCATTTTTTGTCTACCAGGAAATATTTTTGCTTTCACAAGAGGCTTTCATTATAGGTGTAACATATTATGCCATGAAACCATTGACAAATCATTCTGGGAGCTATATTGGAGAAGATAAATTTATATGGAATAATCAGGAGTTGGGTGTAACTTTTATCACAAATCTACCAAATTATGTAAACATTTCTTTGCTGTTTATTTTTGTCAGTATAATATGTCAGTAAGAGCATGGGCTTTGACCTTATGTGGAGGTTAAGTCCTGGCCCTCTTGTTTGATACTTGTGTGATCTTAGGGGAAATTATTTAGCTTTTTATCTTCCTTTATTTCATTTGTAGAAAAATAGGAATAAAATAATACCTATCCCATACTTGAGGTTGTAGTGTGGATTAAATGTGCTTCAACAGTGCTTGTCTCATGGTTAAGTCCTCAATAACACCCATTAATGTTAGTATAGTCACCATCATAATCCAGTCCTCCTCCACCAGAGAAAATAATCAACAAGAAATCGTTTTGCATTTTAAAAAATTTTTTTTTGCTTTTGATCGAGCTATTTGAAAACTGCAACTAAACAGTGCAGCTCAAAAAATATTGGAAAGCAACATTAAGACTTGTGATCAGCCACCCTGCGGCCTCGTTCTCAACCACCTTCACTGAGGAGGAGCATTTCTTACATGCAGTGCTGTAGCTCTACCCGTCAATAGCTTTACAATTTTGAACAAGTTTCTTTAACTCTCCAAGTTTCATGTTTTTCATATTTGAAAAAGGAGAGATAATACTTTCTTTCTTGTGGTGTTATGAAAATGAAATCAAATGAAATAAACTTTATAAAACATCTTTCAGCGTGCCTAGCATGCGTAAGTACTCAACAACCTGCAATAGTTGTGATTGTTATTATTCATGATGCCACTGACCCACTGTCTGTAAGGCACAGCTCTAGATTATTTTCTGACAGTTGTTTAGGTGCAGACTGTACCCTCTCTACCCTTGCTGGGTCTCTGTTATGTCCTCAAAGGCCCACAGTCCCCAGAGGGCTGCCTGCAACTGGACTGATTATAGAATAGAACTTTTCAAACTAGATCATGTCATACTTAAATAGAATTTATAACTTTGGCCTCATTAGCTCAACCTTCTAGCAAACTACACAAAGTAGCCTGTGCTGATGCCCTAGTTGTTTTATTCCTAGACCATTCATTAGTTAAGTACTGTTAAAACAATTTTTAAAATAACAGCCAAATATATATTATTGGTAAATAATACTATTCACCAATTTTTTATATAACAATTTTTTAAATAACAACTGAATTTATATTATTGGTGAATAACATAAACCACTAATAGCCATTCAAATTTATTGGAATTTAAAGAATATACCAAAAATAACTATCACATAGGCATAGCTATTGTATAACAGGTAAAAGAGATTTCAGATTTTTTTTAGAGTAAATAAATTCATGAACAACTAGCAATTAAAATCTCACCCAAATTCTATCTAAACAAACTTAAGAAAGAATGCTTTCTTACACTTTGAGCATTGGCATGAGTAGGTCCTGAGGAGTTTTATAGCCACATGGACCATACAAAATGAAGTGTTGGGTTTCCATTGTTTTGCATGAAATATATCTTTCCAGACATCTGTTCCCCACAAATCTTATCACAGTTCTCTAAAATGCAATGCATTTCATATTAAAGAAAATTATAAATAATCTTGAAAATGCATATAAAGAGATATCTTCACTTTTGCTTTTCTTGTCTATCCTGAAACATCCTCAATAAATGGTCCACTACTTTGAAGAAAAAGAAAAAATCATAATCAGAATATAACAATAGCAAATACTTCTATAGTGTTTCCACATGCTATCACATACTGTAGACTTTACATACATTAAGTTATTTAATCCTCACAACAACCTTATGAGGTAGGTACTATTTTTATCTCCATTTTTTACATTGTGAGAAAGTGAGCCACAGAATAGTGACTTTCATTTACTGAAAGCCACATAGGTAGAAATATATAGAACCAGAAATCAAACATGGTGGTTCTTACCCTAAAATGTCATCTGGTCAAAATTGTTATGTGGCAAAAGCATTTTATATTTATTAACATTAAACATCAAATGTATATGGCCGGGCGTGGTGGCTCAAGCCTGTAATCCCAGCACTTTGGGAGGCCGAGACGGGCGGATCACGAGGTCAGGAGATCGAGACCATCCTGGCTAACACGGTGAATCCCCGTCTCTACTAAAAACACACACACACACACACACACACACACACACACACACACACACACACACAAAAAAAAACTAGCCGGGCGAGGTGGAGGCGCCTGTGGTCCCAGCTACTCGGGAGGCTGAGGCAGGAGAATGGCAGGAACCCGGGAGGCGGAGCTTGCAGTGAGCTAAGATCCGGCCACTGCACCCCAGCCTGGGCGACAGAGGGAGGCCCCTTCCCAAAAAAAAAAAAAAAAAAATCAAATGCATGGAACATGATGATGTACATTCCTGTCTTGAAATACAGTACAGTCATGCATCACTTCATGACAGGGAAATTTTCTTTTTGTTTTTGTTTTTGTTTTTTTTTTTGAGACGGAGTCTGGCTCTGTCTCCCAGGCTGGAGTGCAGTGGCCAGATCTCAGCTCACTGCAAGCTCCGCCTCCCGGGTTCACGCCATTCTCCTGCCTCAGCCTCCCGAGTAGCTGGGACTACAGGCGCCCGCCACCTCGCCCGGCTAGTTTTTTGTATTTTGAGTAGAGACGGGGTTTCACCGTGTTAGCCAGGATGGTCTCGATCTCCTGAGCTCGTGATCCGCCCGTCTCGGCCTCCCAAAGTGCTGGGATTACAGGCTTGAGCCACCGCGCCCGGCCGTCATGACAGGGAAATTTTCTGAGAAATAAGTAGTTATGCAATTTCATTGTTGTATCATAGGGTATAGTTACACAAACCTAGATGGTAGAGCCTACTACACACTTAGACTAGATGGCATAACATATTGCTCCTAGGATACAAACCTATACAACATGCTACTCTACAGAATATTATAGGCAACTGTAACACAAATTAAGTATTTGTGCATCTACACCTATCTAAACATAGAAGAGATATACAGTAATACAGTATAAAAGATTAACAAAAGATACAGCTCTTTAGGGCAATTACCATGCATGGAGCTAGCAGGACTGGAAGTTGCTGTGGTGGGTGAGTGGTGGGTGGATACCAAGGCCTAGGACATTACTGTGTGCTACACTAGACTTTATAAACACTACACACTTAGGCTATGCTAAAATTACTTAAAAATATTTTTCTTTCTTAAATAATAAATTAACATTAGTTACTATAACATTTTTACTTTATGAACGTCTAAATTTTAAATTTTGACTGTTTAGTAATAACAGCTTAAAATATAAATACATTGTACTGCTGTACAAAATATTTTATTTTATATCCTTATTCTGTATTTTCTATTACCTTTATTTACTTTTTAAATTGTTTTGATAAAAACTAAAACACACGCACATTAGGCTTGGCCTACACAGGGTCTGGATAATCCATATTACCATCTTCCACCTCCACATCTTGTCCCACTGGAAGGCCTTCAGGAGCAGTAATAGGGATGAAGCTATCATCTGCTATGATAACAATGTCTTCTTCTGGAATACCTCTTCAAGGACATGCCTGAGGCTATTTTAGTTACCTTTTTTTATAAGTAGAAGGAGTAGACTTCAAAATAATAAGTATAGTATAGTAAATACATAAACCAGTGACATAGTCTCTTGTTATCATTATCAAGTATTATGTACTGTACAAAATTGTAATGTCCTGTATTTGTATTTGACTGGCAGTGCAATAGGTTTGTTTATACCAGCATCAGGACAAATATGTGAGTAATGTGTTACACTATGATGTTACAAAGGCTACAACATCACTAGATGATGGGAACTTTTGAGTTCCATTATTATCTCATTAGACTACCATTGTATATGCAGTCTGTCCTTGACCAAAAGGTTGTTGTGGTGCATGACTGTACTGGTATATAATTCCTAAGGAAAAAAATTCCTTCTTTCATATGGCCTGAGTTATCTTAAACTATGCTATGTTTCTTTCCTGTTTGTGTGATCTTGGATAATTTATATGTCTAGCTTAGATAAAACAAGTAAGAGAAAATATTTTTAAAAATTGCATTATAAATATCTGACTCAAAATTGAATGGGTTATTGGCCTTTGAAGGTGGAACAATGACTAAATGAAGCTCAGGGAAAACAATATCTATAGCTAATGCATGCGGGGCTTAATACCCAGGTGATGGGGTGATAGGTGCAGCAAACCACCATGTCCCAGGTTTACCTATGTAACAAACCTGTGCGTACTGCACATGTATCCTGGAACTTAAAATAAAATAAAATTAAAAAAAAAAATACAAACACCTGCCATATAGCCCTCCTGCTTTTAAAGGAATAATTAGAATCTGTGCATTCTGAATCAGTGATAATTTAATTCAGACCTATGAACTGACCCAGAAAAACATCCACATTTATTAAGCACATAATTTAATGCGTGTCTATCACAATGTGATAATGTAACACACATCTATCACAATGTGGTATCTTTCATACTTATTGTTCATAGGTATGTACACAACAAGTTCAGGGACAGGGATATCATTATCCACATGTTTTAAGTTAAATATTTCCTGAAGTCACACTGCTACTTGTTGAAAAATCCCCTTTTGAACTCCAGTCTTTGAGATCCAGTGTCTCTGGCAGTTTGATGTAGATGACTCAGGGCAGGTAGCATAGGAATGCATGAAGAACTCTACACCATTTCAGTTGGAGACCATTTCTATTCATGGGGTCGACTATTACTAGCTTATATATTATATTCTATCACTTTTTCCTGCTTATTTTATCATGTGAGAAAACACGAAAATCATCATATATGTAATATTCTTTAATTCTATGTAAGTTAAAATACAAATATCTGTTCTGGCATAGCTAAGATTTATTTACATTTCTCAAGTTTCTTTCCAGTTAAATAATAATATTATATATGCCTATACATGTATGTGTGTGTGTTTCTGGAATTTGTATGAAACATTAATTTAGCTTCCATTCCATTTCTTTTATTGTCACACAATTCTTGGATTTGGTGTTTTACAACATTCTAATGCAGTCCTAAATGATTTGTTTTTCTAGGGCTGCATGCTGAATTAGGATTGGATAACAAAGCAAGTAGAGATGACTATCACATATGAGGGTGAAGCAATCCAAAGTAACAGATGACAAGGTCTCTATGGAACTTTGTTGCTTTGCAAAGCCTCAAGTTCTTCAGAGAGTGCTACTGCAGATTTTCTCAATTCTTACAAAACAGTTGGTCTGGAAAGGTAAAAATTCGAGAGTCACCAAAAAATCTCTCCTCTACCTTTCCCATCCAGTGCTTCCTACTGAGTATGTTTCTTTTGGAGCCAAGATAACTTGCTCTGTTGCAGTTTCAGAAAATAGTGTGAAATTAATTTTTATCATCACAAAGAACTGGAGTCCAAGCCCAAGCCTCCCACACAAATCCCTCCAACACGGAGTTGTTGTAAACCCAGAACTGGGTCATCGTAAGTCCCAACAAATGCAGGCACTTTGGGAAGCAGGGAAAGTTTAGACTTTGACCAATCATGCCAGCAATGACTTAACTTCAAGGAGCTCAGTACCAAGAAAGAGACAAGCAAGGCTGCCCAAAGTGTATTCTGCTGAATAGCAACACCAATGAATATTCATAGGTATTATGTTTAAAAGCAGTCCATGGACACAGTGTGTATAATTGCCTGTATTTATTTACTAAGGAACCTATTTTGTGTGTGTGAGGACGGCATGTTAACAGACCAATGCTCTATAGAACATACCTTGGGAAATACTGGGCCATAGCATGAGGAGCCCCATTTGAAATAAGTTATCCACAGGAAATAAAGAGGGTACAAGGGAGAACATTTGTTTCTTTGTATCCATTTTTGTTTGGAAGTATTGTTTTGAACGATTGTTTAAATTGAAATAATAATAACATTTTTGCATAGCATGTAACATTACCTTTTCCAGAACAGTTTCATCTTCATTTCTTCTTTTCACTACCAAGGAACCCTGTGATGGTACTTCAGATAGCTGTATTCAATTTTACAGTTGACGAAACTGATACATAGAAAAGATGAATGCCTTTTACACTCAGGATAGGCTAAGTCAGGGGATCAGAAAACTAGGCCATACAGGCCAAATCTGGCCTGCAGCCTGTTTTGTACAGTCTGGAAACTAAGGGTGTGTGTGTGTGTGTGTGTGTGTGTGTGTATAGTAATAAACCTTTAAAGAGGAAGAAAAAAGAAAAGAATATTTGACAGAGACCATATGTGGCCCGCAAAGCCTGAAGTATTTACTGTCTGGCCTTTTACAGAAAAATTTTGCCAGTGCCAGGACTAGGTTATACGGTTATGCTGTGGTAACAAACAATACTCATATCTCAGTGATTGTGCCCAACAATATATATTTATTGCTGATGCCACATGCCTAAGTCAAGCTGTCAGGAGTCTCTGCTTATCCGGATCACTCAGGAACCTGAGCTGCAAAAAACTTCATGTCATTATGTGCTCCGTGGTCGTCTCTACAATAAGAAGGAGATGTGACGAGCTGCGTACTGGCTCTCAGAATTTCCACCTGGGTGTGAAACTCTCCACTTCTGCTCATAGTTCACTGGCCATCCAAGTCACATGGCCTCATCTAACTTCAAAGGGGTGGGGAAATACAACCCTACCTTATACCTGGAAGAATGAAATCCAAAAATATTTGGTGAACAACAGTATTAATACTGGATATATGTGAATGTGAGTGTGTGAGAGGGATATAGAGAGAGTGTGTGTGTATGTGTGTGTCTGTAGAAAGCTAGTTCAGCAAGTGAGGATCCATAGCCTCTGAAAGCTTTATTGATTTTCTTCATACATATGTATAAGATATAGATATATAGTGATATGGTTTGACTCTGCATCCCCACTCAAATCTCGTCTCTAATTGTAATCTCCACAAAGTTCCTCCTTCGCTCCTCTCTCTCTTGCTGCCGTGTGAAGAAGGTGCTTGCTTCTCCTTTGCCTTCCACCAAGATTCTACATTTCCTGAGGCCTCCCAGGCCATGTGGAACTGTGAGTCAATTACCCCTCTTTCCTTTTTAAATTACCGAGTCTCAGATATTTCTTTATAGCAGTATGAAAATGGATTAATACATATAAGAACCTTTATTATATATGGATATGTAGATGTCTCTATTTTTACATATTGAATTCTTATAAATATATCTATCATATATTCTATATTGAATTCACATATATAAATATATACAGTAGAGATCTTTCCATAGCTATGTATTTATCTATAGATACATATTATACATATATTGGATAATATAAAATTCAATATATAATATAGAATCTGTAGAATAGGATTTCCATATATATATAGTAGAGATCTATCTATCTATCTCTGTGTGTATAGAGAGAAGGAAAAATGAATCAATCAGGTTTCATAGGACATGGATGTCGGGTTTCAGGTGTGTGTGTGTGCATGTGGGCATACTCTACATTATGCTGTTGATCACATAGAGAGCACACATGAGAGAGAAGTGTATGTGTGTACATAATCAAGACTCCATTATGTACAAGTTACAAAACGAACATGAAAAAATAAATTTAAAGGTTCTTTTGATATGTAGCTTTCTAATGTCAAAGGGTTTAACGTTTCTTGGCTTACAACAGTGTACGTTGTCTTATGTTAACACGTTCCCTGCAAAGCTGTTTAAAAATTAAATAATACAATTTTTACTTTAAAGATCACAACTTTGGGGAGCTCTTTTCCAAAAGAGAAGAAAACAAGGAAGGAAGAAAGTTCTAGTAATGTGAATAATCTGCTTCTAGTTACATCTTTGAAAGCTGGAGTCTGTGTGTAATAAAAATGCTTAAAATAAAGGTCTCTCAATTTTTTAAGCAGCAAGAAAATACTTGGAGAATTAAAAGACAATATCTATTAGCATTAGAAGAAAACCTACAGATGATTCTAGTCTACCTTCCTTATTTTATCGATGAAGATGGTGAAATTAGTAATGACAAATTCAAAGTGCAAGGTTCTTATACATTTTTTAGTTTTTGGATTCTCTCTCAACCATATACTTCTTCTCTTAGATTAAACCTTTTTTTTTTGTCTATGTAAAAGCACTGTATCATTTTCAAATCATGGTCAATAGATTTTGGATGATTTCATGTTGAAAATTGTTGCTCTGTATGACAAAGGGAAGCCTGCTTCCTTTATCCCAAGAACAGTCTACTTGGTTTTTAAAAGGCATTGTGAATGTACAGCATCCTTACTGCAAGGCTGCATGCACAAGGCTGAGCTGTCCCTGAAAGAATTCCATACCTGACAGGATGCTGGCCACACCTTTCTTGGCTCAGAGACAAAGCAAGGAAATTGTGGAAGGTAAGTAATTGAAGAAATCATTTTCTTCCTCTTCATGTATGCTTCTTTTCTTGGATCTGGGATTATTGGTGGGTGTATTTTTTGTCTCTTTCCATCTTTGACACTTTCTTTTTACTTAGGAGATGCCAAATGAGAGACACATAAATTATGAGGATTTTTTTTTTAAACCCTGCAATTGACCATTTCGTTGGTGCATGCTTTGTCACTTGCAAGATTCACAGATAACACAATTCCTGGTGTTGGGGTCACCCCAAAAGGACAATTTCTTTTCAGAATAATAAATCACAGTATTTAAAGGGAAGAGACCTTGTGAAAAAGCTATGAGTCAAAGAGTCCAAGCCTGGCTTCCATCTGTGTTTGGGGAACAGTTAACAGCAATGTGTGGGAAGTCAAACAAAAATGGAGAGCTGAGATTTTCTTTGCTTTTTAAAACAAGGATGTTTGTTTAAGGAAAGTATGTGTGGGGGAAGGAAGGGGGAGCGCTGTGGCTCCTGTGAGAGAAAGGGGACGTGGGGAGACACATGCCAGCAGTTCAAAGGATTTTTGTGCATGCAGGATAGTAAATAAATTGAAGAGTCAATTTTTATAAAAAATATTTACCCAGCCAAAGAGGGAAGTCGCTGAAATTGTAAGGTTGCTGCTGAGTAGTTAAATCCTCAGGTAGGGCGTGGCTTGTCACCGTTACTCCTATCCATCTCAGTTGGCTTCTCTGGGCCTTTCCATCTTTTCTCAGAGAGGCTCCATGCTTCCATTCAGCTTCTGGAATTGACCTGTATCACTGAAAACGTGATTAAGCTGCTTTAAAAGCCTCTAATTTCCATCTTGCAAAAGAAAAATATAAATGCAAAGATGGTGCCATAGCTACTAGCTCAGTTGCAAGGCATCTGGGTGTCAGACATCAGAATATAAATCAGGGAAGGCATTTTACCAGATAGTGTGTATTGTGATGAAGAAAACACAGAGGAAATGGGTACTTCATAAAAATAAGAAGTACAAATATCCAGTCATGAAAGGTACATATTTGTTAAAGATTATGTCTGTTGAAATGATGAGTTGGAAGAATCATTTTGTATGACTTTACTGGCTCACGAACATAAATGACTTTATTGGCTCATGAATATAAACAATTTAAAATATGACAAATATATTCTTTAAAAGGAGTCAGCTATCTCTTTAGGTTTTCATTATCTTTCAAAGAGAAACAAATTTAAGAATCTTAGCTTTTCACCAGCGAAATTACAGTCTATCTTATTCTCTATGAAGTTATGAAAAAGGTAAAGAAACTTTAAAAAATCTTATCTCCACATATGCAAACCTTTCTTATTTGTGCAAATTCAAGTTAATATATGGATGTAAAAGCATAGTTCATATTTGTAGTGAAATTGAACTTCTTTCGAAGAAAATATCTCCACATATAGAGTATCAATCAATTTCAGAAAATAAAAAGTCTTCAAGCTTTACATATTGCAAGCTTGAGATATTGTGGGATCATATTTAATCACTGATGGGTTAATGTTCTAAGCAAACTGTAATTAAAAATAAATAGGTCTCTAAGCTACCTAATCGTCAAGTGTGCCAAATGAGGCAAACATTTCACTTCTGTAAAAACAAACTTCTAATTCTAATCTAAAGCATTAGCTGAGCCTCCCATCAAGGAATTTTGTGATGTTTGTTCATTTATCTAAGATACTTTTTTCAGACTTATGAATATTTATGAACCACAGGGTTTAATCCAGTATTATAAGAAGTAAGAGGTAGTGTCTTCTAGACGTAAAGGATGCTTATAATTCTACTGCGTCTCCAGATACTCACTGGCATCTTGTCACGCTTGAATGAGCCATTCAAAATAAAGCTGCCATCTAATCGAAGTACCTGAAGTGTAAAAATGTGAGAAGAATTTAATGAAGCATAAATTGTCATTTAGTTGAAGATACAGACCCCTTTACTGTAGCACAATTAAATAAAACATAATGGAGGCTTCTATTCATCAATCCCAATCGCCTTCTGTTTTGCAGACAGGAAAACTACAAGATCAATTAATGTCTTTATTGTGGACTGTGGTGCATGAAGAGTAAATGTATTCTCTCCCTCTCTCTTTTCCTCATCCCTCCCCCAACCAGGCACACATTTTGTGTGTGTTTATAATTAAGAATTTGTCATGTATAAGACACTGTGTTCAATGCTAGTGGGAAATCTAAGATTAATCAAAATGGCCCCACTATCTACAGAAAGCAGTAGCCTTTATCAAATACCAACAGGCTTTTTTTTTTTTTTTTCAGCAAAAACTTTACTATGCAGCTCTCTAGGCTAAGACTGTGAAAGGCCCAGGCATTGAAATTTGGAGCGGATATAGTAGTTCAATGGAAAAAACAAAAAACAAAAAACATCAAGCTATTTTAGGGATAACGAACTTTCTCCTGATTGTGAACTATGTTGAATTTCTCAGGAGTACGGGTGAGTCTATGGGGTAGCTATGGGCCTGAAAGTGAGTGGTTTAATAACTGAGGGTAGAGGAAGCAGAGGGCTGTGGGAAGATTAACAAGAGTCAAGTATACCCACTCTCCACTTATAATTCTGCAGGAACCAAGAAGTTTAGGAAATGAGAATGACAACTGGCTGAGAGAACATCAAGATCCAGGAATGGAAATGGCAGCTGGCTGAGAGATCAATCAGGTTCAGAAAATGAGATTAGCAACTAAGAGATCTAAAAATCTACCAATAGCATACTAAACTATTTACTCATGCATTCGTTATTTTAGAAAATATTTTTTGAGCACCTATGTATGTAAAGTGCTTTGCAGGCCAGTTGCTAGGTATATAACAGTGAACACAGTTTATACATTTTGTGTCTTTTTGTAGTTTATGATCTAGTGGTGAATGGTTGGATGTTTATGCCATGAGGCTATGTCACCTACCAGTTTTCCACATTGTACCCTACGGGATCCAATTCAGCATCACTCATTACATTTAGTTGTTATGTCTCTTTAGACTTATTTAATCTAGAACAGCTCTTCATTCTTCCTTTTATTTTCTTGACCTTGACTCTTTGAAAAATATAGACCAGTTATTTCATAGAATATCTCTCGTTTTGGGTTTTTTGATGTTTCCTTTTGATTAGAATCAAGTAATGCTTTTCAGAGGAGAAATATCATAGAAGTGAAGCTGTGGCCTTCTTGGGGCATCATGACAGAGGGAGACTACATTGCATTTTGGATTAATAGAAGCCTGGCCATAGTTTGTTTTTATTTCTTCTTGTTACTCTATGCTTTTTTCCCCCAACTTCTTCTATCTCCATACTTTAGATATTTATCTTGCTAATATTTACCTAGTCTGAATGTTTGCTCTAAACTCCAGTCCTACAAATATAATTGCTTGCTTGACACTGCACTTAGATTGTGCAAAGGCACTTCCTACTCAAAATATCCAAAATCAAAGTCATGATCTTCCACTAAGGACTCATCCTGATAGAGTGTTTCCCATCTCAGCAAATGGCATCACTAATCAATTATGCAAGCTGAAATTCTAAAAGGAATTCTTGATGTTTCCTTCTTCCTCATGCCCTCTTAAATCAAATTTGTAATTAAGTTCTGTCAATTATACTTTTGAAATATTTCAAATGATAATTTCTCTCATTCTTCACTTACAACATTTTGGTACAAGACACTATTACCTGCGAACAAGCCTACTTGGAAAAATCTAGTTGGTCTTCCTGCATCCACTCTCACCCCTTCCAAACTTCTCCCATATTGCAAATAGGGTAGATTTTTTAAATGTTATTTTGATCAAGTCACCATTCAACCCCACCCCAAATTCACTCTATCAAATCCCATTGCTCTGAGAATGAAGATCAGAATCACTTAGCTCACATAAAGCTATACAGTCAGAATTTTTCAGGTCTCCACACCATCTCAAACCACTAGCCGGCTCCCTCTCCCTCTGCCTTCCAACTGCATTAGCCTTTTAAAGTTCCTAAAGCAACTCCTGGCCCATTCAGCTTTTGTATATGCTGTTCATGTCATCTGGACCAAACCTCTTCCACTAACTTAGTTAAACCCTGATATGGTTTTCCTGCATCCCCACCTAAATCTCATCTTGAATTGTGGCTCCTATAATTCCCACGTGGTGTGGGAGGGATCTAGTGGGAGATAATTGAATCATGAGGGCAATTTCCCCCATACTGTCCTTGTGGTAGTGAATAAGTCTTACGAGATCTGATGGTTTTACAAGGGGAAACCCCCTTCACTTGGTTCACATTCTCTCTTGTCTGCCACCATGTAAGCTGTGCCTTTTGCTTTCTGCCATAATCGTGAGGCCTCCTCAGCCATGTGGAACTGTTAGTTCATTAAACATCTTTTTCTTTATAAATTACCCAATCTCAGATATGTCTTTATCAGCAGCATGATAACAGACTAATACAAACCCCATTCATTTTTCGGATCTCAGATTCAGGAAACCCTTTCCTGACTACCTCAGAGTAGGTCAGGTTGTTCTGTTATATGCCTTTGTAAGCTGATATGGTTTAGATTTGTGTTGCTGACCAAATTTCATGTCAAATTGCAATCCCCAATGTTGGAGGAAGGTCCTGCTGGGAGGTGATTGGATCATGGGGCGGATTTCCCCTAGCTGTTGTTCTTGTGATAATGAGTGAGTGTTCATGAGATCTGGTTTTTTAAAAGTGCATAACACCTTCCCATTCACTTTCTTCCTCCTGTTTTAGCAATGTAGGATTCGCCTGCTTCTCCTTTGCCTTCCGCCATAATTGTAAGTTTCCTGAGGCCTCCACAGCCATGCTTCCTGAACAGCCTGCAAAACTGTAAGCCAATTAAACTTCTAGTCTTTAAAATTTACCCAGTCTCAGGTAGTTTTTTATAGCAATTCAGGAATAGACTAATAAATAGGCAGAACACTTATCTCTACGTGTAATTTTAAATTATTTATTGTGATTATTAGAATAATAGCTATTTTCCCTAGAAGAGTGTAACACCACAAGGGCAAGGACTGTTTGATTTTGCTCACTTGCCTGTCCCAGCAGTACAGCACCTAGCACAGCACCTAACATGTAGTAGGTAGTCTATAAATATTTGTTGAATAATTGAGTAACATAGCTGTAAAGGTGTGCTGTACAGTTCAGTGGAATAAACACTGGAATGGACATGAGCTAAGACAATCCATTAGGGCTAAACTTCTGCCTTAAGAAAAGCAATGTGCCTTTAGAACTTTTGGGTCTCCAAACCTGAAATACTTATTAGGGCATCCCATCATAAACCAAAAACCATTGCTTTTAATCATGAGTATTGAGTGGTTTTAATCATTCTTGGAAATATTTCCTGAACTGTGCTGAGCATATTATTGATTTGAATTTCTCAGGTGGAAAAATCATTTTTTCTTGGTATTGACATAAATTTATAAACCCATTTTTTAAAAGATTAACAATGATGAATGAAGCAAGGATGATATTTCTATACCTATAATTTTTCTAAATAAGTCAATGGCTCTCTATTCCCTCAGTCTCAGTCCTGACCATCTCTGCATAAGCAAAACAGCCTGATGACATTAACTTCCACAGATTCTCTCAACAAAACATCCATCAAGCATATGACTAAATTCAATTACCATCTACTTTCAGCCAACCTATATTTTTTCTTTGATTTGTGCAGATCTTCAGTCAAAATGTAGCTAAGGTTATTTTGCTATAATAAAGCTTAGTTATCAAAAGATTAGGCTAGGATCAAGACGTGCTGAGAAGAGAGGAAAGTTATTGCAAGCTATTTAAAAATATTCAGGCCACTTGATTTTATTTGGAGACACTATTTATCCTAATAACATGTAGAAATGAATAACTTTAATGCACCTCAAGAAGCATACACAGTGGTGTTAAAATCTGTCTTGGTGAATCAGATTATTTTTTAAGTTTACAAACTGTGTTTGATATTTTGAATAATACTACAGTAAACTTTTTTTTTCTTTTTTTTTTATTATACTTTAAATTCTAGGGTACATGTGCATAACGTGCAGGTTTGTTACATATGTATACTTGTGCCATGTTGGTGTGCTGCACCCATCAACTCGTCAGCACCCATCAATTCATCATTTATATCAGGTATAACTCCCAATGCAATCCCTCCCCCCTCCCCCCTCCCCATGATAGGCCCCGTTGGGT
>NW_016814432.1:4652212-4671892 GCF_001698545.2 Rhinopithecus bieti | reverse complement strand
TTAGCAATGAGGGAGGCTCCGTGGGCGTGGGACCCTCCCGGCCAGGTGTGGGATATATTCTCCTGGTGTGCCCGTTTGCTTAAAGCACAGTATTGGGGTGGGAGTTACCCGATTTTCCAGGTGTTGTGTGTCTCAGTTCCCCTGGCTACGAAAAGGGATTCCCTTCCCCCTTGGGCTTCCCAGGTGAGGCGATGCCTCGCCCTGCTTCAGCTCTCGCTGGTCGGGCTGCAGCAACTGACCAGCACCGATTGTCCGGCACTCCCTAGTGAGATGATCCCAGTACCTCAGTTGAAAATGCAGAAATCCCCAGTCTTCTGTGTCGCTCGAGCTGGGAGTTGGAGACTGGAGCTGTTCCTATTCGGCCATCTTACTCTGCCCCTCCTCTTTTTCTTTAATGTACAGTAAACTTTTACAAGTGATATGCCTGGAGGGTGGAGTTAGGAGGAACTTTCTGGCTGGTTGTGGTGGCTCATGCCTGTAATCTCAGTACTCTGGAAGGCCGAGGCAGGCAGATCCCTTGAGGTCAAAAGTTCAAGAACAGCCTGGGCAAAACCCCATCTCTCCAAAAAAAAAAAAAAAAAACTCTCAATATCTATGTATCTTAGATTTTGTAATTTTGTTTAATTTGATTTTAATAATAAACATGTAATACTTTTGAATTTTGCAAAAGTAATATAAATTTTTTTAAAGAACCCATTTGGTGAATTATTTCTCAAAACTCAAAGTTTAACTTCTGCTTCCACTTACAATTTTGTAAATCATGAGTTTGACCCTCCTAATGAACAATGAGAACAGTCCAGTTAAGTGACAAACTTTGGTATTAAAACTAATCAGAGTACCACAAGATATTAAAATAAAAGGAAGTAAAATTAAATCCAGAAAATGATTAGCCATTCCCAAGAAAGAAAATATTCGCAACTACTTTCATCTCTGATGGAACAGTGAAAGGAGAAGTTGCCGTAGAAGGGAGTGACATAAAACCAGCCAAACTCAAAAAACTGTAGCAGTTGCCTGTGAGCTTACATGATGGATTAAAATCCCAAGGAGTTCCAGACTCAGAAAAAGTCTCCACCTATCCACTAACTCTTTACCAAGGGGTTCACCTCCTGTTGGGGAATAGAATGCTGAAGGCTGCAGTCAGGGCGGGGGAATGAAGACAAGTCCTGAGGATCTCCAGGCCTTCTTTGAAAGAAGTGTAGCATCTGCTGAAGGCTGGGAATAGGGCAGGAGAGTAAAATCTCTTCCAGGCTCTCAAGGCCCTCATTGAATGCATTATCTAAGACCTCCAAAGATGGGCCAGAAATTTGCTGGGATAAAAAGGTCAATAGTTGCACTAGAAAGCAAAGAGGTTTTCCCAGAAATTAAAAAAGCTGGTAGTCACAGGCTGTAAAGGTGTCTCCCACATTCAGAAAGCTGGTCGCCTGGCTATAGAGCACAAAGAGATCTTTGTAGTTTTATGAATGCTCAGATCTCAAGTCCTGCTGGAGGAAAGGTCCTGATTCCAACATCAAATTACTTGAATCCAGTGGTGAACTAAATAACTAAAGCTTTAATGAAGCCCAGACACAGCTAATCTATAGATTAGATTGACTTAGGCCCTCATATTAGTGGCATGACAGAAGTAGGATGTGCCTTATTCTGAGGGTAAATATTACTTAGGCTTCACTGTTGGCTTACACACAATGTTGAGTACACAATACAAAAATTTTAGTCATGCCAAGTAGTAAGAAAATTTGACTCATAGTCAAGAGGAAAACTGGTCAACAGAATTAGATACGGAGAGGGTCAAGAATAAAATATATCAGATCAGGACTTTAATAGTGCTGTGATAAACACACTAAAGAGTCTAGTGGAAAAGACGGAAAACAATGTTTTATTTAGTTTTGGCTATTTTTTCCTATTGTATCATATAAATAATGAGCAATACAAGACTCGCTACTTTTGCTTAATGTCATTGTTCTGTGATGTATTCACGTTGCTGCACACAACTATAATTTGTTTTTCAGTGATGTATAGCATACCATTGTATGACTACACCATAATTAATTTAACCATTCAATTGTCAGCATACATTTGGGTTTCTAAATTTTTACTCTTACAAAGACTTCATGATGCACAATCTTGTGTAAGTCTCCAGTATGCATACTCAAGTGTTTCTCTATACACTATACCTACGAGTGGAATTTTAGCAGATGGTACATTTTTTTCCCTATAGTAGTTGTATAAGCGGGGCATGAGTTCCTATGCCTTTATATCCTCACCAACACCAGATGTCAAACTTTTTTATTTTTGTCAAGTGATGGATATTAGTTGGGATCTCATAGTGGTTTTAAGCTTCAGTTCTCTAATTTCTCATGACATTGAGAATCTTTTCATATACTCATGGTCTATTTGTGTTTTCTGCGAGAAACTTAACTTTTTTCTTATGAATTCATAGTAATTATTCATTTATTCTGCAAACAAATCATCTGTCAGTTATATATGTTGCAAATCTGTTTTATTTCTTCATATATTACCAAATCCACAATACATTGCTGTTATTTTACTATAAACACTTGTTTTTTTAAATGTTAAAAATGAGAAAATGTCTTGTATATTCACTGTTTCTGACAGTCCTCATTCCTTTATGTAGATCCAAATTTTAATTTAATACCATTTTCTTTCTGTCTGAAGAACTTTCTTTAACATATTTGATGGTGTATATCTACTGATAATAAATTGCCTGCCAACACTAATTTGTCTGAAAAAAGTCTTTTTCTAACCTTCCCTTTTGAAATTTATTTTCACTGGGTAAAAATTCTATGTTGATAGTTGTTTCCTTCACAAATTTAGTGTTATACCTGCATTGTTCACTGGCTTGCATAATTCCTGACATGAAATCTGCTGTTATTCTTATTTTGTACCTCTATTGGTAACTATTTGTTTTCCCCAGCACTTTAGAAATGTACCAGGATCTTCTTGATTCTGTGGCTTCTCGTGATAAATCTGTGGTCATTTGAATTGTTTTTCCTCTGTATATAAAGTATCATTTAAGAATATTTTTCTATTCCCTCTTCTCCCTTCCTTCTGGGATTATAATACCATGTAGATTAGACCTATTGATCCTGTCCTACAGCTCAGTAGACCCTATTATTTTTATTCTCTCCCCACCCCTGACAGTCTGTCCTATCTGGTATTTTGTCTCATGAATTCTAACTTCCTAGGCTTCCTGAAACTCTGATCTCTACCTCCTCAACTCAGTGAAACTTACATGTTTTGTAAGTCTCCCCCCTCCCCAATGGCCTGTAAACTGCCTCCAGGAATAAGTTCACTCTTTTGTGAACTCTGTGATTATTTTGACCAATGTCTTGACATCATTGTTTTAGATATTTTGGGACATTTTCTAATTGTTTAGGATAAAAAAAGATGTATCTGGTTCTTGTTACTCCACCAGAGCCAGAAGCAAAAGTCTACTATCATCTTCTTACAAGGAAAACTAAAGCATCAAACTTCTGGGGAGTGAGTAGTTGCTAAATGCAGAGAATGATTATAGTTTCTGGTCTTCAGCAGTGCTTGGATGGAACCTGGTGCTTGCTCCTAATCCGTCACTCAGTCCATGCCCCAACTTCACCACCAATTCTATGATCAAATCACCCCAAGGGCTCCATCATTCCAACACCATGCAGCAGCCACCTCTTCTCGGTTACCTGATATGGTGATCTTTTTGCAGGTGCCCCAAAACTACCATCAGGGCTACAGAACCAAAAAGGTGGTGGAACTTTCCACAGGATATTATCAAAGCTAATCCTCGTGGGGTGGGGGAGGGGGAGGGATAGCATTAGGAGATATACTGAATGTAAATGACGAGTTAATGGGTGCAGCACACCAACATGGCACATGTATACACATATGTAACAAACCTGTGCGTTGTGCACATGTACCCTAGAACTTAAAATATAATAAATAAATAAATAAATAAGCTGATCTTGATAGTGGGAGAGCAAGCTGATTGTAGTAATGGAATCTGTATAATACCTAGAAAATATATAAATGTTGTTCTTATTGGAACTGTAAAAACTAGCCACTGACAAAACTGACTCCCATAATTTTTACTTCCTTGAGACACATTACCTAAATAAGCAGGTAAAATACATTTTTAAAATAGATGCTCATGTAGTAAACTTGTGCAAGAGAGGGGTTCTATAATCTGGCATTGGAGTTTCTTTGACAAGCACACCTGGGAGACAGTGACAATGAGAGTGAAGCCTCAGGTTGGTTTCCCCATAGCCATGAGGATAGCTTCCCATGCTGAAGGATGACGTATTTTCATATCTGTGTGATCTTCATACTTTCCACAGGGGCGTACCAAAATATCCACCTCTGCTTTCTTCCTACATATGCACTGTTCCAATCAATGAATTAATTTGGTATCAAAAATAAAAGATACTAACTTATCTATTAAAAATGTTAAACAGGCCAGGCATGGTGTCTCACGCCTATAATCCCAGTACTTTGGAAGGCTGAGGCGGGTGGATCACCTGAGGTGAGGAGTTGGAGACCAGCCTGACCAATATGGTGAAACCCCATCTCTACTAAAAATACAAAATTAGTCAGGTGTGGTGGCACATGCCTGTAATCCCAGCTACCTGAAAGGCTGAGGCAGGAGAATTGCTTGAACTTGGAAGGCGGGGGTTGCAGTGAGCCGAGATCACGCCATTGCACTCCAGCCTGGGCAATGAAGTGAGACTCTGTCTCAAATAGATAAATAAATAAAGTTAAACAAATTAGTAGTGGAGGTTAGCAACTTTTACATAGTAGTTGGCTATTGAGAGAGGAATATTTGATCTATGTATTTTGACTTTCAGCCTGAGTTTTTTCTTTTAACTCCGTAAGAGTTTCATGACAGTAAAATACTTGAGATGTCAGTTTTAAGGCTAGGTTTTCTCTTTAGTATTTTAAATACATATAAAATTATTAGCTATGTGTTAATGTTTCAGACTTTCTAAAATACAATTTTTTTTTTTTTTTGAGGCAGAGTCTCGCCCTGTCACCCAGACTGGAGTACAATGGCACTATCTCGGCTCATTGCAACCTCTGCCTCCCAGGTTCAAACAATTCTCCTGCCTCAGCCTCCTGAGTAGCTGGGATTACAGGCACCTGCCACCACGCCCAGCTAATTTTTGTATTTTCAGTAGAGACAGGGGTTTCACCATGCTGACCAGGCTGGTCTTGAACTCCTGACCTCATGATCTGCCTGCCTTGGCCTCCCAAAATGCTGGGATTACAGGTGTGAGCCATTGTGCCTGGCCCAGTACAAATGATTTTTATTGAGTACAGCTTCTTTGCTTTTCTTATTTAATTTTTCCAGGCTTAAATTGGTTATCATGAATGTTTAATCTTCCAAATTCACTTGCACAATGATAATCTTGCTTTCTAAGGATTATTAGATGAGCATAAAGCTTTTGAGCCAAATAATAGTTCATTCTTAGAAATAGGAAGCAAAACGTTGCCAAGATTAAAACAAGCCCAAGCACCGAGGTTCAAGGTCAGTTTGAAACAGAAACCACAAAGTTTGAATGGATCTCAACTTGACAGCCTAAGACTCACATGAATTGTTTTTGGTATTGTATAGCAGAGATATGCATACACAGTCTAACAAAAGGAGACACGGAGACCAGTTCAAAATAGCAGAACGTTCAGAAAAGAATTAAACACTCAGGTCTGTTTTAGTGAACATGGGTCTGGAGCCCCTGAGTTTATGTCCTGTCACTAACATACCTGGAGAAAGTTAGCAGGAGGACAAACGCTGTCAGAGAAGTCAACTAAATGTTCTGAGGTAAATGAACGGCACACAAACATGTATGACAAGTACACATTCTTCCTCAGACAGATAGTCCAAAACTAAATTATGAAAGCTCGAAAGATAGAGTTTAAACATGAAAAGAAGTCAATTTTGAAATTCTCATTTTCTTACTTTATATGATGTCATTAACTAGGCCAAAATCCCCTTCCCTGGGTATCAGAAGTCTAGAAAAGGCAAAAAGATATTTATAAAATGGTTATAAGTCACTAAAAGGCAGTGTTAACGTACGCTAAAACATTTTATTTTTATTTTATTTATTTATTTTTCTTGAGACGGAGTCTCGCTCTATCGCCCAGGCTGGAGTGCAGTGGCGCGATCTCTGCTCACTGCAAACTCCACCTCCGAGGTGCAGGCCATTCTCCTGCCTCAGCCTCCCAACTAGCTGGGACTACAGGTGCCTGCAACCACGCCTGGCTAATTTTTTGTATTTTTAGTAGAGACGGGGTTTCACCATGTTAGCCAGGACGGTCTCGATCTCCTGACCTCGTGATCCGCCCTCCTCGGCCTCCCAAAGTGCTGGGATTACAGGTGTGAGCCACTGTGCCTGGCCAACATTTTACTTTTAAAGTGCTACTATAAAATGTTACTATTCTATAGTTGAAAACTGGTTTCTCATTGTCAGTGGATCTCACGGAATACCACTATTGAGTTTGCTAGCACTTCACTGTGTTTCTTTTCTTTTCCTTTTTCTTTTCTTTTCTTTCTTGTTTTTGGAGACAGGGTCTCTGTCTGTCACTCACATGGAAGTGCAGTTGTGCAAACACTGCTCGCTACAGCCTCCACCTCACAGGCTCAAGTGATTCCCCCCACTTCAGCCTCTTCAGTAGCTGGAACCACAGATGTGAGCCACCACGCCAGGCTAATTTTTGTAGCTTTTGTAGACAGGGTCCTACTATATTGCCCAGGCTAATCTCGAACTCCTGGGCTCAAGCAATCCTCCCACTTTGGCCTCACAAAGTGCTGGGACTACAGATGTGAGACATCATGCCCAGCCTACTGTATTTCTAGAAGAGCCTCGCAAATTCAAAAACACAGACCATAACATTTTTTAAAACTCTTTAAAAGACTCTGAAACATAATACACATGAAAGAAGTATAAAACATGGACAGTAAATTATCATGAAACAAAATACCATGGAACGATAACATGGATGAAGAAATAGAATAATGTCAGCAACCCACAAACCCTTCCCAAGGTTCATGACATATTGAGTTCATGAAAATAGCTCATAATGGTTTTGAAGAATAAAAAGAACATTTTAAATCATATCTTCAAAAATTAGTATCCCATATAAGTAGCATATACCAGACTCATTGGAACAGTCTTGGTAAATTAAAACCCACAATAAGCCAAGATTTCTATTTTGTTTGAGACAACATTTCCAGATATGAGCTAGAGATCATGAAAATCGTCAGCATCTGACTCAACGTGGCCCTAGTCATGCCTTGCTTCATGATGATATTACACTGCTACACTCTGAGACCTACCTAGGGGCTTTGCTTTGTGGTCTGAAAAGCCAGTTCCCTGTCTGAGAAAACAGGCAAATATTCCGGTCTGGAAGCAAAATTTGTGAACTCATCTCCTCTCCCAAACATTCATTCAGCCTTGTCTCACCTTTCTCAGAGCCTGCCTCTCCCTCCTCACAGAATACATTCTGCCCTGGGCACCAGGAAGACGTCATCACGGTCATTATTTAATGCACTATCTGTTTTGTTATTGCCTGTTAGTTTTTTTTTTTCCTCCAATTATACTTGGAGGGTTGATTCTAGACAGGTTCTATTTCTGCATTCCCAGTAAGCAGCTTTGTGCCTAGAACTCACTTGCATATAATGCACATTTATAGATGAAAGCTTTTACCGTGGATCAGGATGGCTCAGGTGACATAGAGTCTGGTCTGCCTGTAGGAAATTGATCCTTGTTCTATCATCACCCAGTAAGTACTACAATCTTAGACAAGTGATAAATTATGCCTAGTTCTCAGTATTTTAATCTACGAAACAGGGATGACTGGTGAGGTGATCTCTAAGAGGACCATTCAGCTCCAAAATTCTTTTATACTGATAAATGCTCAGAATACTTGAGTATGAAATCTTCCAAAATGATGGCACCCAATTTTCACACTGAAAGGAAAATCTTGATTGTCCTCACCACTATTCAAAACTGTGATTTTCAGATAAAAACAATTTTAAAACAAATGTATTTACCTTTCTCAAGACCACCCAAAACGCTTAGCAGATTGGTTTTTGAACAACAGGACAAATTCTGTCCTGTCCTGGAGATGAAACGCCACCTAGTGGATGCATTCCTAGGCAGTGCGTTCTCCACCGGAACAAGAGGGCGCTTTGTTCTCTGTGGCTAATGGCTTCTACTCAGTCTCTCCTTTCTCCACCTGACACGCCTATCTCAACCTTGTCATTGCTTTTGCTTTCTAAAAATTATAGGAATACTTATCTTGGTAAGAGAAAATGTGTGTATTTGAACCATGTTTGATTTAATTTTTACCTATTTGCTTTGCATTGCCAGCGTAGTTGGCGTTTTAAGAAAAAAGATAAAGTCCAGCATACTCAGCCTAAGTCTTTTTAGTCTCTTATCAATTTGGTTTGAAAACAATCCTTGAGCATTCGGAGACGCCTTGGCTAGACAGACAGAGAAAGGATGGTAGAGTTCACATGTCTCCTAAGCAGAACAGACTATAGCGCCCAAGCTTTTTTCCAGTTCCTCACCAAAGGATCTGCATTTTACAATTTTCCTTGTTTTAAAGAGAAACCATTATAGACCACTAATCTAGAACTTTGGAGGAGTAAAGTTACTACAGTGTGAAGTGGAATCTTTGCCTGGATAATGTTTTCACTGAGCTTAAGGAAATTTAAGCGACAGCTACTTAAAATGAACAGAAGGACAGGATTATACTAGTTATTTTTTTCTCTACCTAGCAGAAAAATATCCCTAAGTTCTGCCTGTTGAGGTTCAAAGAAACTTAGAAAAAGGTGGTCTTGGTTAATTAATGAAACATCAAGAGGATTGCTACAAACCTCTAGCCCAGCTTCTGATGCCTCTAAGGTACATTATCATTTTTGCAGCAGAAACTTACTCATTTAACCAGAGCTAATGATTCCTTCCAGCAGTCCCACGGCAGCCAGCTCTTCATATTGTAATTGCATCACTGAGGCTCTATATGTCTCCAGCCTTTCCTGAAAAACCTTTTTTTCTTCTTTTCATTAGTTGCTTTTTTTTTTTTTTTTTGCTAAGTAACTCCAGCCAGCTCAGGGTATTTTAATTTATATTTCCTACAACCATCAACCTAGTGTAAAATTTCTTCACTTCGCTACAGACATGTTGTTTCTCTTTCTCTGACATCTCTTACTGTATCTCAAAAAAAAGTGGAAGTTTTCTGAACCTAGAAATAATTATTTTATTAATCCTAATATATATTCAAATTAAAGTTGTCTCCCTGGCCCCATCTTCCTTTCTTCTTTCTTTCCATAAATAAATAAACACTTTCAAAAACAGTTCTAAGATATTAATACAATCTCCCTGAGTTCCAGTGACACATTTCCCGGTGGCAATTCTGTGAAGCCTCAGTCCTAATGAAACCACTCAAAAGATTATGTCCAGCTTTCTAAGTAATAGTCTTGTCTTTCTGCTCATGAACAGGTTTTATAGACTTGCTCTTCTTGCTCATACCATCTAGAAGAGGGTGTATAGCTCAATTCAAACAGCCAAAAAGAAAAAACAGAGGAAACACGGAGAAATTACAACCCTATAGTTAGCTTTATTTATGCTTCTACCCACTCCCACTGAGGGAATATATACTGTCATTCAAAAGCCACTCCTGTTCCTCCAATACATTTCATACTCAGAGTTCCTACAGAGATCATAGGCAAACATGAATTTCAAAGTCAATGTGCCAATAAATAAGCATGCAATAAATGTCTATTCATATGTATTAGTTGTCTTAGGTGTTGAGTAGAAAATGGAAATAAAGATAAGGCACAATTCTTGGATTCTGAGAGATTACAATATAATTTGGCAAGATGAACATGTAAACATTCATGGGAAACCGATAAGCAGGCATATCATAAGTCAAATACAATTTTCCTATAGATATAATGGTAGAATTGAAGTTTGTTTTGTTGACCAGGGACTTGATGCTAAACCTTGTATAGAATTAATCATAAGTACAGTATAAATAGTATACCCACATTGTATAAATGTTTCTAACAGATATATCAAGAAGTCAAATAAAGAATCATGGTGTAGTTGGTTGGATGGTGCCCACCCTTCAAAAAAAAATATGCCCATGTGTTAATGCCCAGAACCTGGGAATATGACCTTCTTTGGAAAAAAAAAGTATCTTTGCAAATCTAATTGAGGATCTTAAGATGAGATCATCCTAGATTACCTAGGTGGATCCTAAATCCTATGATGTGTCCTTATAAGAGACAGAAAAGAAGACAAGACACAGAGAAGGCCATGTGAAAACAGAAGCAGAGATTCGAATTACGCAGCCACAAACCAAAAAGCCCCTGGAGCCAACTGAAGCTGGAAGAGCTTCTCTTAGAGCTTTTGGAGGGGGAGCAGCCCTACCAACACCTTGATTTCAGGCCTCTAGTTCATATCCACAAGAGAATAAATTTTGTTGTTTAAACTACCAAGTTTGTAGTAATTTGTTATGGCAGCCACAGGATACTAATATACATGGTATCTTAGTCTGTCCCTGCTGCTGTAACAAAATACCACAGACTAAGTAATTAGGTAATTTTGAAAGCAAGAAATGTATTTCTCACAAATCTGGAGGCTGAAAGTCCAAGATGAGAGCACCTGTAGGTTCAGTGTTTGATCAGGGCTTGTTTCCGCTTCTAAGATGGCACCTCGTTGCTATATCCACCGGTGGGGACGAACAGTGTCTTCCCATGATGGAACCGCAGAAGGACCTAACTAGTTCCCTTTAGCCCTTTTATAGGGTTGCTAATACTATTCATGAGGACAGAGCTCTCATGGCCTAATCACCTCCCAAGCACCCTACCTCTTAACCTTCAGGCTTAAGTTCCAACAAATAAATTTTAGAGGGACACATACATTCACACCATAGTACATGGTAGCCAATTATATAAAACCCTGTTGATGGCCTTCTTTTATTTACTGTAATTCTTGCCTTACCTTTGCTGTAATGAATCAGAAATTAGAAGCACAGCCATGTGGGATTAATAAAATTCAGTAGAGTTCCTATGGGGATTGTAATAACATTTTTGAAGAGATGCCTAGGGATGATGATAAAATTTAGAGACACATTCCCATGTTTATCCTTAAGTTCTGGGTAACAAGTAAAGGCATTAAAGGGTAAACTTTGAGACTGGGCGTGGTGGCTCACACCTGTAATCCCAGCACTTTGGCAGGTGGAGGCAGGTGGAACACCTGAGGTCGGGAGTTCGAGACCAGCCTGACCAACATGGAGAAACCCCATCTCTACTAAAATACAAAACTAGCTGGGCGTGGTGGTGCATGCCTGTAATCCCAACAATTTGGAGGCTAAGGCAGGAGAATCACTTGAACCCAGGAGGCGGAGGTTGCAATGAGCCAAAATCACGCCATTGCGCTCCAGCCTGGGCCACAAGAGTGAAACTGTTTCAAAAAAAAAAAAAAAAAAAAAAAAAAGAATAAACTTTGAGTCATCTGTTTCCTTCAAACCAAGGTCTGTCTGGCTTCTTAAGCAAAATATAATGTTAAAATTGTATTGTTTTTCTTATATGTAACACAATTGAGAAAACAAGACCTCAAATCTTTAAGATATCTAAATCAATTGTTTTGAGCACTTTGATCTACTACAATGTTACTTCATCATTTTGGAATCCTTAAAACTGTGCTTGGATTTGATAGCCACAGCCAAAGTCATACATTGTTAAATTTGATCCTGAATGAGCCTAATTAAAGGCATGTGTATTTTAGTCATAAGACTTACTCTTTATCAAATATCAATTGTTTGAAGTCATTATTCTTCCCTTTAATAGTCGTGTTAGGGGAAATTTGAGATGCAGTTCTAAAATAATGAGATTAATTCCCAAACAATGCGAGGTGCAGAGTAGGCATGCAATATATAAAGATGTCTTCAATGAATTAATTTATTCATCTAAGAGTTTGACTTTTCCATTTTTTCAAATAGAGTTTCACTCTTGTTGCCCAGGCTGAAGTACAATGGTGCGATCTTGGCTCACTGCAGCCTCCGCCTCATGGGTTCAAGCAGTTCTCCTGCCTCAGCCTCCTGAGTAGCTGGGATTACAGGTGCCCCGCCACCACACCCGACTAATTTTTTGTATTTTTAGTAGAGACAGAGTTTCACCGTGTTAGCCAGGATGGTCTCGATCTCCTGACCTCGTGATCCACCCACCTCGGCCTACCAAAGTGCTGAGATTACAGGCTTGAGCCACCACACTCAGCTGAGTTTGACTTTTAGGCAACCTGTGATTAAGATGTACATACTTAAAATTTACCTGCTAGAGTCAAAGATCTCTATAGAAAGTCAGAGATGGCTATAAAATAAAGCCCATCTTACTTCCTTATGCAGAAGAAACAGCTGCAAGTTCCTGAAGGGCTGGAAGAGTGAAGCTAACCTGAAATTAATTAAGAGAGAGGGCTAGGACCGGGGTACACTGGAAGGCACACACTCTGTCTTAAGAGAGTGGCTACTGCTGAGCTGTAGCCAATGGGTGCCATGCAGAAATTTGAGCCTAATGTTGCCACTTTTCTCATATTTTCAAGAAAAGCCAGAAATATAGACGAGAACATTTGCCATTTTAAAAGTTGGCAATGAGTTCACTGAAAAAGAAAACACTCTGTGTTGGCCAAATAAAACACATCTGCTGGCCAGATAGGCCTAGAGCCCTCCAGTCTGGGTCTCTATTTCTTACCATCTTCCACTTCTCTTTACTTCCCTTGGATATCTTTCTATTTCCTCTTTCTTTCTCTCCTTTCTTTCAATTTCTTGAACCTTTAATTGATTAGAAACCAGAATCTGGAAAAGAAGTTGTACAGGGCAGGAGGACTAGAGCACTGGATGGGTTCTGAATGCCGGAACAACGCTTCCCTGGAACAAGGCAGAAAGCAGCCCTGGGAAGCAAGAAAAAGGGCTGTGGATATCATGAATGCTGAAGTTTTGTCCATCATTTAATGATTATATCTAATCACTGGAATGTTACTTAACCCCTTTGGTTCTTAGTTTCTCCATCTATAAAATGGGGATAATTGTGTCAATATCCCTTATACAGCTATTATAAAACCAAATGAAACAATAGTTTTAAATGAACCTTATCAATATAAAGGGCCATATGATTATTAATCAATATCAACATTATTAATAATGAAAGAATTATTTACATGCTGATGCTTGTTATTATTGTTTATAATTCATAAGAAATGTGCATAACCAGAAGCTAAATACTCATAAATTAAACATGCCGTGGTGGATTATACAAGGCAGTATATTTAGTGTAACTTACGTGATAGAGACTAAAAGTGCTATAAAATTTCATAGGAAAAGAAGATTAATGACAACTAGAATAATAAAGGAAAAAGTCTTAGAGTGAGACAGACTTGGAAGGCTACAGAGGATATTCTTAATTTTATTGGGTGGTTGAAGGTGTCAAAAAAAATTTCACTTTGGAATTACATTTTCATGAATATATTCTATGTGGAGCACCAAATGTATTTAGTTGTTGGTTTCACAACCTTCATTCATTCACTCATTCATTCATTGATTCATTCAACTGATATTTAGTGACCACTTATATGTGCCAGGTATTTTGATAGCTGCTATGTATACGCTGTCCATGCCCTCAAAGAGTTTACTATCAAGAAGTTAAGTCTGGACAATTCTAGGTTAAACAAAATAAAACATTCTTGGGTAGAATTATTGTATACATGTATGTGTGTTCAACTGAGAGACTCTCTGGTCTTTTAGTATCCTTGAGTCTGGAAATATAAAGAAAATGGTATGTTATAGTTCTTTTAGATTAGTGATTGTACCCATTGTTTAAACTTAGAGATGTTGCACTGCTGTCTAGAGGTTGAAGAAAAACTGTTGAGCATATCATTTGAAAACAGAAACATGAGACTGCTTAGAAATAAATATGTACACATAAAACCACTGTGACTAAATATAAATCCTTTTAAAATTGTTGAGTCATGTTGTTATTACGTACTTTATTAATTGATAGAATGTCTATCATGAAGTTGTCCTTGATTTTTTTGATTATTATCAAAAGTTTCCATAAGATTGCTGGTAATATGATACCAAGGATTCTCCTGTCTCATCCTCCTGAGGAACTGGGACTACAGGTGCCCACCACCATGCCCACCTAATTTTTGTAATTTTAGTAGAGACAGGATTTCACCATGTTGGCCTGGCTGGTCTCGAACTCTTGACCTCAAGTGATCTGCCCTCATCAGCCTCCCAAAGTGCTGGGATTACAGGTGTGAGCCACCACACTCAGCCCTGAAGAAAAGATTTTAAATTGAAGGACAATAGAAAATGTAAACAGCGTATTCTCTTTAAATTTCTTTGAGATACTATTATGTGTTTGAAAGCAGAGGGCACAAATACGGTCATTTTTGTCTTTGGTTCTTTCCTATAACTGTAAGTTTTTTACTCTAACTATCTCCGTATCAGTGATCCACATTTCTAGTAATGTAACTAGCAGGTTTCTATTCCCACTTAACAGATGCTGGTAGTAACAATGATAATGGACAATACATGCATAAACACATAAAAACAGATCAACAGACCAAACCCAAACAATAACATGTAACAAATAAAGTTCTTTCCAGCTGAGCCTGAGGAGAGTAGAAGACTAGTAATCAAAGAAATGCTTATTAAAAGGAGAACAAACATTTATCACTTGACTGATATAGACTAACAATTATACTCTGTGTAATATTTCAGAGGGCACAGTTAGGTGGTTGACCTAATCAGTAAACTTCTGCAGGGAAATGTAAAATATACATACTTTGCCAGCTTGCTCTGGAGATATTCCTCACAGCTTTGGTTTTGGTGGATCTCACTGGAACTACCTAAGCATTCAATAGCACAGGACTGGATAAGTAAGTCATCGTACATCCAAACTGAAGCTTAATAAAAATTTTTAAACGTTTTCTGTGAAACCTGTGCTTTACACACACACACACACACACACACACAGATCTTTTCTAATTTTTCTAATTGAGTCTTTAAGATGCTAATGTATATTGAGTTTACAAAACATAATTCATATTTAATGTTTATTGGATCAGAAAATTCTTTGTCCAAGACATAGTTGATAGAATTACTGCTGTAAAAACTACTTTGGATTCTCTGCTTTCTACTGTATTTATTCCCTTTTTAATTCTATGTACCTCTGTTATGACTTTTACAAAGCTATAGTACCTTTAAGCTAAAATGGGTCACAAAATATTATATATGATGTAGTTTTTTGTTATTTTATGCACTTTTATATGCATAAAGCATATAATTTATTTACATATTTTCATATATAAATTGATATTTATATTTACATATTTTCATATATGTATTACATATATACATTTATATACACAGTATATATAAAAGTATATATGTAATACATATATGAAAATATGTAAATTTATATATACACAGTATATATAAAAGTATATATGTAATATACATATATATGAAAATATGTAAGTAACAATTTCTAGGAAGCCAGGCATCAAATAATTTGTCACTGAAGAGTGACATCATTGATAATGTGTCTTTTCATTATTATATTATTTTCTTTTTGAAAAGTGTATGTACTGAAATGAGCTTCTCATTTATACTGTTTTTTAAATGATTGTCTTCAAAAGATTAGACATATAAAGATTAGAAAGTTGGAAGGCATGGGATTCCACCTAGGATATAGAGCAGGGCATCAGAGGAGAGCTATGAAAAACAAGGCAGCATTTAGGCAATTGCGGGACAGTAGGAAATCAAGCATTTTTAGATGAAGGTTTTGGACAGGGAAGCCATATCACCTGCAGAAAATTTATACGTGATTCAAAGTGGTTCAGTTGTATTCACTGATGAGCTGGACTCAGCTTGTACCATCAGTATAGAGTAAATTGTGTACAACTCTTCCCAAATATGCATTCAGTGACATCACATTGGTAACTTGAAATTGGCCTGTTGGTAGTATTTAAACCACGGTAATTGGCAAACACTCAAAATAGTTCCCCTTTATTCTTAAGGGATACGTTCCAAGACTCCTGGTAGATGCCCGAAACCGTGGATAGTTCCTAACCCTATATGTAGCTTGTTTTTTTGCTCTGATAACTAAGATGGCTACTAAGTGACTAACAGGCAGGTAGTATATGCAGTGTGCATATTCTGGGCAAAGGGATGATTCATGTCCCAGGTGGGCCAGCAAGAGATTTCATCATGCAACTCAGAATGACTGCAGCTTGAAACTTACAAATTGTTTCTTTCTGGCATTTCCCATTTAATACTTTCAGACTACAGCTGACCACAAGAAACTGAAACCACAGAAAGTGAAAATGTGGATAGTGGGGACTACAATAAATCAGGGATCCTTCACCTCCAATCTGGAGAGCAAATTGCTAAACAGTGTCATAGCACTGGTTATATCCAACTTGTTCATTCACCCCAAAGTATTTCTTAATGTTATCCACCACATGCTCATCCCTCATGGCAATTCACATCTGCTTACACTCTTTACAAACTTTAAGGGGAAAGCGATTAGGTTATTTTAATTTCAACTTGACAAAACAATCTTCAGAAGCAAAGTTTGGGGAAGCCCATCTGCTGTATGTAGAGGAGATACGTTTTCTCCATCTTGACTCCAGCCACCCAGCCACCCAGCATTATAAATTGAGAAGAGTGACAGATGGTAATCACCTTGCATTATTTCAACCTCAAGTGCCTAAGTGAGCTAGTAAGGTGTTTTCATTCACTTGGCTTTAGTTCCTGTTCTATGAATTGACTTTTATTTTAAGATGCAAGTTATTTCTGTGGCCAGAGATACTTTTGTGTTAAAATTGATTTTTCAATAATGTATGACATAGCACTGATCTTGTATTTTTAAAAGACTTTGGCCTTTAACACTTGGGCTTTCTCTTCTTTCTCTCTCTTCACTTTTTACTATTGCTTTTGTTTTGCCTCACTTTAGGGCCTTTGGCATTGAGAAAGTTATATTTAAAGCTTTTAAAAAGTGGGTGCATTTATTTATAGGCCTTTTATGCACAGTAAGGGTATTTCACTTCCTCAATCCCATCCGCAGTCTGAATCCGCATGAGAGGGATTTATTATAAATGAACACCTTGGACTGAAGGCCTCCTCTTTGCCTCCAGCCACTCACCACCTGGGACGGGCTCCCCCAGAGATTGCGCAACCTCTGGGAACCATTTCACTTCCCAAGAAGGTTGGCCACTTTCCATCCCCACTACCTCAGATGTATGCATGTCAATTGCTTCATCCAAAGGCTATAATTTTCTCATTTGAATTGGCTTTTGTTTGAAGCAATATAAAGATGGAAGGATAACCCCAGGAAAATGGATACTAAAATGTACATTCATTTTTTATTATTTAAAAAAAAAAATTTAGAGATATGGTCTCACTCTGTCCCCTGGACTGGAGTGCTGTGGTGTGATCATGGTTCAGTGCCACCTCGAACTTCTGAACTCAAGAGATCTTCCCACCTCAACCTCCCAAGTAGCTGAGACTGCAGGTGCATGCCAACATGCATGGCTAATTTTTAATTTTTTAAAGCTATTTGTCAAGACAGGGTCTCTCTTTGTTGCTCAGGCTCGTTTCAAACTCCTGGGCTCAAGTGATATTCCCACCTCTGCCTCCCAAAGTACTATGATACAGGCATGAGTTGCTGTGCCAGACCAAATATACATTAATTATAACACTCATAGCCACAAGCCCATTAGCTCTCCTCTGACTTCCTAGAAAATGACAGCCAACGGCTCAGATCAGAGTGTCTCAGGAGATGACTTTTTTGAGGGAGTTTTTGGAGGGCTACACGAGCTTGCAGTAATTCCCCAAAGCCAGGAAATACACTCTTAACCAGATAAAGTGCTCTGTTGACACCAGATAAGCTGCAAAGCATAACAGGGTATCTGTTAATGATCCACCAGGGTGCTTAGGGCAAGCAGGTCCCTTACAGACCCTATTTAATGAGAGAGTTTCTTGACGAACCATATGAGACACAAAGTAAAATAAAATGAAAATTCCTTACAAGAATCTCTTGCAGCTCAGCTGATATGTAACTGGGTTTCTAATAATGTACCTAAACTGAATCAACAACAACTTTCATGGATTATGTTCTTACAGTTTACTGAGTTTAGCACTGAACAACTCTATATTCCACTGTCATTTCTGTTGCTAATGCAAATAATATAAAATCAACTAACTGGCCAGGGAAGAGTGATATATCCTCTTTCTTCTCTTTTACCCAAATTAGTAGATGAGAAATTGCATTTGCTTAAGTTCAACTTACTTCATAATAAAGATTCAATACCCAAATGCAACACAAAATAAATTGTAGACTATTTGGTGCCGACTGTAAACTGAAATATAAGGTCGCATGATGTATGACTGAAAAGATGATCACACCTTTCTTGGTGTGCATAAAAAATTAAACTATTCACACCATAAGAATGAGGACATAATTCTGATCAAGATGAAATAAAGGGGCTTGGATCTGTCTTCCTGCCAGAAACAACCAAAATATTGGACAAAATATGTTAAACAATGGCTTTCACATAACTGGATGTCAAGTAAGAAATGTCACTGGATGATAGTGAGAGGTAGGAAATAAACAAGGTGATCTTTATCATTGTCACAGTTTACTGCCTAGAGAGAGTTTACAGGCCATGGTGCCAACTGTCTAGGTTGTGGAGGAACCAACTTTCATGCTCTGCTGTTAGTTCTGTAAAGAGCACAATGACTTTGGAAAAGTTTACCAGTTTCTTAAACATATACCTACCATAAGACCTGGTTATTGCACTCCTAGTTATTTACTCAAGAGAATGAAAGCATATGTCCATAGAAAGACATACACAAATGTTCATAGCATCTTTATTTACAATGGCCAAAAAAACTGGAAATAACCCAAATGTCCATGAATAAGTGAGTGGATAAACACACTGTGATATCATCTATGCAATGGAATACTACACCAATAAAAAGGAATGATCTGTTGATACAATAGCAGGGATACATCTTAGAGAAAGCAGCAAAACAGTACAGACTGATTGCATTTATATAAAATTCTAGAAAATGTACACTAATGTAAAGTGACAGAAGATCACTGGGTGCCTGAAGGTGGGGGTAGAGGTGCTGGGAGGGAGTGATTACAAAGGGACACAATGAATAGATAGATATGTTTATTATTTTTACTGTGGTTATGGTGTCATTAGTATATACATATGTCAATAGTTGTCAAAAATATATACTTTTAATATGTGAAGTTTATTCTATGTCACTTAAAAATATTTTTTAGCTGGCAATGGTGGCTCACACATGTAATCCCAGCAATTTGGGAGGCCGAGGTGGGTGGATCACCTGAGGTTGGGAGTTTGAGACCAGCCTGGCAACATGGCAAAACCCCATCTCTACTACAAATACAAAAATTACCCAGGCATGGTGGTGCATGCCTGTAATCCCAGCTACTCAGAGGTTGAGGCAAGAGAATTGCTTGAATCCAGAAGGCAGAAGTTGCAGTGAGCCAAGATCACAGCACTCTGCTCCAGCCTGGGTGACAAAAGTGAAATTCTCTCTCAAAATAAATAAATAAATAAATAAATAAATAAATAAATAAATATT
>NW_016814432.1:4600364-4651627 GCF_001698545.2 Rhinopithecus bieti | reverse complement strand
CCGCCTGTCTCAGCCTCCCAAAGTGCTGGGATTACAGGCTTGAGCCACCGCGCCCGGCTATTTCAACTCTTATCCATCCAGGAATAATTTTTCAGTGAGGAGAAGATAGGTGCACTAACAATTTTAACCTCATTTTCAGGGCTGAGAGGGAATCAAAGTATGTCTGAAATAGAAACCATATGTGTTCTTTCTCACTATTCATTTTTTCACCAAATTTTCAGGATATTTGTGTGTCAAGCACTGCTCCAGAAACTTGGGATACAAGTACTACAACAAAAGAAAACAAATTCCTCCTGGCCCTTGCTTTTGAAGTCTCGTGTATTCTGTAAATTTTAGCCTACTGGGATAAATGTAATAATGGAAGTACATACAAATTACAGTAACTAATTCTTCTGGAAGCCTTCAGAAAAATGCCATTGAGTAGTACAAACTTAATCCAAGGCTTGAAATTTTGGCCAGCTTTTTTTCTAGACAGACAAAGGTAGGAAGCAGAGAAAGAAGTTTTACAGGTCTTAGAAGCAACATACACAGATGGTCCCAAGAAGCAAAATGTTTTCAAAGACAGAGAGAAACCACTGAATATGTACTTTTTAGGCCAAAGTGTTATAAGAAGAATCATCAGTGATTGAGTTGGAAATTTCTGGAAAGTGAAAAGGGTTATTTGGGAGTTCATTAGGCTATTACAATTTCCAGAAATATTTGAACATAAAATTCATTGTGCTTTGTGGCCATGAGATAACAAAAGTAGATGAACTTGAGAAGTTTAGCTGCAATACACACTCCAGGTCACAATGTGTGACCTAGGACTCTAAGTGCCTGGTATCTCTAAGTGGTGTATTGGTACAATGAAAATAATTTGGATCTGGACTAAACTTTTGTGGCAAGCTAAATTTTACATGATAACAAGACCACCTCAAAGCTATTTTAATAAATGCTTATGAAACATGCTTTACACACTTCATACTTGTATGAAAATGTCATAAAGCTAATTTTCTATATCCCCTTCTCTTAAAGAAAATGGAGCATTTGAAATATGAAAACTTTTAATGCTCATTTTTTCCCATAAGGAATCCTATTCTTGTAAAAATCACTGTGTTACTTTTGTTGGTAAATGTTAGGTCTATACTTTTTAGTAACAAATAAACCGAGGTCTCTTAGTTATCTTCTTAGGCAATCCCTGGTTTTACTTTTATAGATTATTGACTCAATTTGTAAACATTGCATTAACTTTGTAGAAACCTCCAAAGATAGTTTTCTTTTTTGTAAAGGCTAGAATTTCCTGAAGATTTTGGAGTTTCAGTTCATGTTTATTATGACTACCTCAGGGACTGATAGGAGTCTGGAAACATGGGTAAAGTTATTACAAAAAGTTCTACTGAGCTTGTTTCAAGAACATTTCAATCTGTGAGGACTAATACCAAGGCTGAAGCTGTCATGTTGTATTACTTTAAAGTGTGGTGGAGAAAAAGGAAAAAAAAATGGTGAAAAGAGGCATTTAATTGAGGAAGAGCAATGGAACAAAACATCAATTGATTTTCCATGTTCTTGCGTAACACTGAATGATGTAGCAGCCAAATTATCAAAATCAAAATACTATGTCCCCAGAACAGTTTATCAGAATGTCCGGGATGGGAAGGACTTACAGAGCACTCAACTAAGTTTGAAGCCACTTAAATGTGATAAGTAATTTTGTCACACACTCTCCCTCCTCTTTTGAAAGAGGGGTGGGAGCAGAGCCTCTGTGTTCTGTTCAACTTCAGTTTAGCAAAGAAGAAAAAATAAATACGTGACACCCTATAGAAACAGTAACAATTCTCTGGGAAAGTTACAATATACTGGCTCTTTGGGAATTCAGTTGCAACTTTTTCACAGAGTAAGTAATACTTGAACCAGAGGGCATCTCAGGTCTGAGAAGAACAAAATATATCACAATAAATCCACATTACTATGCTTTCACAAGATATATATAAGCTGGCTTGCTATAATCTCACTCCTGCTCTCCCTGCTCCCCAACTTCTTTCTTTTATCTCCTCCAAAAATCATGGAAATGTATGACTATATAGATGTATATGGTATTTGCTACATGGGAATAGCAGGAATCAATCCTGTCTTAGCTGCTTGAGACAGTTTCCATCTTCTCTGAGCTTAAGTTTCTCTTCTATAAAGCTAAAATACTATCTATTTTTTTCAATATTATGAAGATTGTCCTTGGCCTGTAATAGGTGCTCAACGATTGGTGGCCATTGGTATAATTATTTTTATTATTGTCATTATTGTTTTAATTACCATCATAATCATATTGGAGAGTGAATGGGAGACATTTAAATAGCTCATGTGAGAATTTAGCATCTTTTGTATCTTTTGATCAAACACTTCCCTGTAAATAAAGTATCTTGGTTTTGATAACAGGGAAATAATGTGACAATTAGATGTGTCAGTAGAATAGAAGGCAGATATTAATGCCAACCTTGTGTATTTACACCACTAGAACATCTTTTTAAAAACCTAATGATAGTTACCTTATTTGAAATTTGAAAACTGCAACTAGAAACTTTTAAATGTAACCATACCCAGCATTATTTGGTAAAAATCATTCTAAAATCATTATTTTAAGATGGCTAAAGGTACAACCCCATGCCAGCCACTAGCAGCCAAGTGAGCCTAGCCCCATATCGCCTTAGGATACAAGTCTTCCTGCTTCCCTTCCAGCCCTAGGAATAACTAGAGACCATCTCAGCCTTCAAATACAAAGCTGATGTTCAAGCAATAGTAGTTGAAAACACCTCTACTAATCATGACATATGGTATAGTAATACAGTAGGGTTCTGTTTGCAGTAATACAGCATTAAATATGGGTAAGAAAATTGAACCAATGAAGAATGCATGTTTTATAACTATTCTATTTCCTGTGGAACTTCGCTCACAAAGGGAAAAGAATTTGACTTTTCAAGGTAGGAAACAACTTCTGTAAATTAAACTATGAATCCCACTGTGCTTTTAGAAAAGTATTGCTTAGGTCTGCGGAGGCAAAATCTGATTTCACCATTGCTAGTATTATGTGCACGTGTTTTAGAGCAGCTGGCAGATAAAGTCAGGACTTTGTTATAATTCTTTAAATATAAAATTTTGGTGCTATTTTTTTCTTAAGGCTGCAGGGTTCATATGATATATCCTACTGATAAAAACTATACTTTGTACTTGCGTACTTAAGCTACAAATTAATTATTTCAGTACTCAACTGCATCTCCCAATTAAAGTCTAATTTTAAGGGCAGAAAATAAAAATTGACCTTTCAAATAAATGGATCTCCAAATATCAAGTGATTTAAGTAAACTAAATTTGAATCCTTTAGTTAATCTTTCTTCATAAAAAAAGTCTTCAGTCATTTCTGTCAAAATTGGACCTCCCAAATGGAGTTACTATGTATCTATTTCCATCCTGAAACCACACATTTGGTTCACAAATCAAGTAATTAGGAGTACAAAGGGATCTTGGGAAGTGCAATCACTTTACTGGCACATGCAAGTAAAATATGGATGCTCAATTTCCATCTTAATGCATGCAAATGATAGACCCACACATAAGGGCCTTATAACCATCCCTGTGCACAGCCTTTTGCTTTGGCTATTAGGTTGAAGGCAATATCCTGTTACTCTGAGCATGTTGAACAATGTTTTGCATGAGAAGTGCCTCCAATTCTATTTTTGTTCAAATTTCTAACTTCATTTCTAATCAAGATTGATTGTCATACTTGAGGCATTCTTTTGCCTAAGAAGGTTGAGATGCTATTGTATTTCATTTTATAATGAAACCAGTGTATTTTTCTTTTTGGGTTCTATAATCTTTGTAGGACCTTGGATCCAGTGTTTACTAAATGTGTGGTCTGATCTTCTTGGGACCTCCTGTCCTCATCTGAGAAATGAGACTGTACTCGGGGTTGCAATGTACAAAGCACAGAGGTTGTGTGCTCTGTGAAAACTGCACAGTGATAACTCTATGTTTAACTCTTTAAGGAATTCCTAGGTTGTTTTCCAAAGTGGCTCCATCATTTTATATTGCTACCAAAAGAGCGCCAAGATTCTGATTTCCCCACATTCTCACCAACACTTGTTATCACCTGACTTTTGAGTTTTAGCCATCCTAGTGGCTGTGAAGTTGTGCCTCATTATGGTTTTGAACTGCATTTCCCCGATAGCTAGTGATATTGGGCAACTTTTCATGTGCTTAGTAGTCATTTGTGTATCTTTTTGGGAAAATGCCTCTTCAAATTTTTTGCCCATTTAAAAATGTGATAATTTGTCTTTTCATTATTAAATTGTAGATTTCCTTATATATTCTGGATACAAGTGTTTTATCAGATAGGTAATTTTCAAAATTGTTCTTCCATTCTATGGATTGTCTTTCCACTTTCTTGAAGATGTCCTTTGAAGCACAAAAGTTTTTTATTTTGTCGAGGTTCAAATTATTTATTTTTTTATTTTGTTGCTTATGATTTAGTATCATAGTTACAAAATCCATGTCATGTGTTATGGTGGCACAATGACATATTTTGAGAAATGCTGGTCTAGTTGTCAGATGGTCCTTGAGTTGTGCAGTTCATTCTTTTGGAATCTGATCTGGATTTATTAGAAGCTACCATCTATAGAAAGATTAGCCTAAGCAAGATCCTGGCAATGAGACATTATATTCCACTTATTCATCCATTGAGTGACTACTGGAGCACTGCAGGCATTATGGAAATTAGAAAGAGATGCCAACTGTGGCAGATAGTGTCCCTTGGGTGCAAGTTTTGGTGGGTTTGTGTAACAGGCGGGCCCATCCTCTGGTTCACTGTAACCCTGTGCTGGGCCAATGACCTTAACTAGCAGAACTTGAGTGGGTTTTCAGACTCATCTCCTTGGCCAGGCACATTTGTGTAGTACTCAGACTACGCACACATATGTGCCCACACATGCTGGTCCTGGCCACTTTATTGGGTACTTTATTTTGTCATCTCATCTAATACTGACATTAACCCTGTGGTGTAGATACCATTTTGTCAATGAAAAAACTCAGTTCAATTGGTTTTCTTTAGTTGAAAATGAGTAAATCACAGAGCGGAGATTCATACCCTCTATGTCTTCAGTTCTAATATTCTTTCCATTATGCCTCTCTCTCACATTCTAAGGGCACTCAAGTTTTGACACCTTAAAGCCTATTAAATTCCTTCAACTGAAACCACATTAGGAACTGCCTGACATGTCAGGAACCTATTTACCATGCTGAAGTCTGCACTCAGTGTCCTACTCCCTTTGTGTTGCTTCCCTGTATCACACACCTGGCTTTTCCATTCATGACTACCAAGTATTAGGCAGTGTTTCCTTCATCTATTGCCGAACTGTAGCAAGGTCTTTTACATCTGTGAAGTTGCCAAAATACTATGAGTTGTAGGAAATCCTGAATTTGTGTAGGGGATTGCCTTATCACCAGAATGCCTGGAAGTTTTTATTCAAATGTGAATGTGATGGTTAATGTTAGGTGTCATTGTGACTAGACTGAGGGATGTCTAGATGGCTGGTGAAGCATTGTTTCTGGGTGTGTCTGTGAGGGTGTTTACAGAGGAGATTGGCATGTGAGTCAGCAGACTGGGAGCAGGCACTATCCAATCGGGCCAGTGAGCTAGAACAAAGCAGGTAAAAGAAGGGGGATATTCAGCTTGCTTAGCTTCCTTTTCCACTATCTCTTCCGGAGTGAGATGTCTTTTCTCCTCCTGCCTCTGGACATCAGACTCCAGGATCTTTGGCCTTTGGATTCTGGGACTTGCCCCAGTCACCTCCTGGGGGATCTCAGACTTTTGACCTCAGATTAGGGGCTGCACTGTCAGCTTCTCTGGTTTTGAGGCTTTCAAACTTGGACAGAGCCACACTATGTTTTTTTTTTTTTTCCTCATCCCCCAGCTTGCAGACAGCCTATTGTGAGACTTCATCATTATCATCAGGTGAGCCAGTTCTCCCTGATAAACTCAGACACACACACACCTCTCTCTTTCTCTCTGTCTCTCTCTCTGTGTGTGTGTGTGTGTGTGTGTGTGTGTGTCTGTGTCTGAGTTTGGTTCTGTCCCTCTGGAGAGCCCTGATTAATACAGATTTGAAGCACAGGCACACAAATACACAAGGGCATAGATAGAAAGTCAAGGGGCTATGGCAGAAGAGACTAGAGGAGAGGATTTTATAATTTCTTTCTTTGTAGGGAAATCTTTTTTTTTTGCTAAAGAGACACATGTTGCTGCATTTTGGAAAACATGCTTTTTTTCCCTTGCCAACATATTTTGCACTGCCTTCTACCATATTTTATTCTTCTTTTGTGGAGGAGCCTGCCTCTTTTCTCTCTTTTCCTGATGGGAGAAGTAAAGAAGAGGCTCCAAGAGAGTATGTCATAGATGATAAAGATGTATGTAAGAAGTGGAGCTCAGCATATCTCCTCAGGAAACGAATTTGTCAATCGTCCTTGCACCTATCTGAAAAGAAGCAAAAGTATCTGAGGAGAAGTGACTGGAAGGACAGCATGGGTAGCCTGTGCTCCCCCTGTTTGGTCAGACAAGTATTAGGATTGGTGTTTTTCATTTTATGGGCTAAGTGACAGAGCCCTGCTCATTCCCCTGGCCAGATACATTTGCATAGTACTCAGACTGACAGAAACTAGACTAAAATGGCCTTGCTCTTGTCCCAAGCGTGGCCTATTAGAGGAGAGGACCACAGCAGCAGGGGATATGAAGCATGTCAGCTGGGGTAGAGTTAAGGAAGAAAAAGGAAGAAGAAGCATGGTTGCATTTCCTAGGGCAGAAAATTGTATAGCAGGGATATGTCTTATGTGTTTCAGGAAAGTGCACATATGTGTCCTCCAGGTGACCAATACTGGGACATCTGCCACACTAGCAGCATTGGCTGTGAGCACTGTTATCCAGGGAAGAATCTGTAATTCCAAAGTGGATTACAGCAGCTGCCAGGTAAGTAAGAGAGTCCTGTCCCTTTCATTTATCCCCACTTTGCTACTTCGTAACAGAGAAGTTGAAGCCTAGGAGACTGATATCAGCAAGATAGGAGAGAAGGAGATGCCAGCTTTTATCCCTCCACAGAAAAACAAGTAGACAACTATTCACAATCAAAAATATCCTTGAAAGGGATCCAGGTTTCAATTACAAACCAGCAGCAACACAGTGGAGCAAAAACTGGAGAATAACTGCACAGAAGGGATAGCTGGAGAGACTGGCACACTTGAGACATCTGGAGATGGCTAGGTTCAAAGAAGAAGAATGGGGGCTATCAGTATCAGTCATGTAATGGATGCTACCCTTGTCCCCTGTAACCTGCTTGTCAGAGGACACCAGTAGCTTTCACGATGAAAGTAACCTCCAGATAGGGAGATGCTGCTGAGCTTGCTACACTCCCCAAGAAGGAGTCACTGTTGTGCCTATATGCTGCCTTTCTCAATCCTGTGTGTACTAAAGATCCTTAAGCTGTGGCCACCCCATGCATGTCTGCACTCCAGATCCTTGCTCTGTGGTCACATCACATGTTCCTTTGCCCCAGACACTGGAGCCACTACTGCTGCAAGCTTGCCCATCCCTTGACCTCATAGCTGAGGCCACTCTGTGTGCATCTGTGCTCTGGACCCTGGTTCTGCCACCTGAGAGGGTCTATACCTCAGACATGGAAGCCACTACCCACACCTTGGATCCCATAGTCAATGTCACTCTGCACACAACTATCCTAGACCCTGCCTCTGTGGCTGCTGCAAGAGTACTGGCACTCTAGATACCAGAGCCATCGCTACAGCAGGTCTATCTGTGTCCTGATTCCTGGAGCAGCAGTAGACCTACACATGACCATGCTGCAAACCCCAATCTCCACTGTCACTCCACATGTACACAAGCTCCAGCCCCTGACACTGTGGCTACTCTATAAAAGTGCACATCAGACACCCGTGCCACCCTCAGCATGAGCATATGTGCAAGCCAGATTTGGTACCATGAAGGATCCCCTTGGCCATGAATTCCCCTGTGGGAAAAGTAGAGATCAAAAGAATCTCAGTAGCCTTTTTCATCAAAAATTCCAACTGCCCTCACCACCACTGTGGATATCCTCAGTTGTGATCACCAAGGACCCCCACAATTTCTGCTGATGCCAGCTCAGCTGACGGAATCACATGAAGGCTATGCCTCTGCACCCTCACTGGAAACAGAACTGTTGCACCCTATCCATCTAGCACCTTCACACCAACCTAGAGGTGAAGGTGTTTTCCCACTGAAACTAGCCCATAAAGTCTGAAAGAGGAGAAAACTCCATTAAATTCATAGATACCTATGTAAAGCAAGAATAACCATGAAAAACCAAGGAAATATGTAACTACCAAAGGAACAATAATTTTCTAGTAACCAACCCCAAAGAAATGCATACCTACAAATTGCCTGACAAACAATTCAAAAATATTTGTTTTATGGAAGCTTAGTGAGCTACAAGAAAACACTAATAGGCAACTTAATGACATTAGGAAAATAATACATGAACAGATGGGAATGATATTAGGAAAACAATACATAAACAGAAGGAGAAGTTCAATAGAGAGAAATACAGTCTTGAATGTAATGTATGTGTGCATGAATGAATGAATGTGTAGTCTTAGTGATAGGGATACATTCTGAGAAATGTGTCATTAGATGATTTGGTCATTGTGCAAACATCATAGAATATACTTACATAAACCTAGGTAGTATAGCCCACTACACACCTAGGTTATATGGTATAGCCTATTGCTACTAAGCTACTAAATACTGTAGTCATCTGTAACACAGTGGTAAGAAATCATGTGTCTAAACATAGAAAAGATACAGTAAAAATATGATTTAAAATATTTAAAATGGTACACTAGTATAGGGCAACTCCATTATAATCTTATGAGACCACCATTTTATTTTATTTTATTTTATTTTATTTTATTTTATTTTATTTTATTTTATTTTTTTTTGAGACGGAGTCTCGCTCTGATGCCCAGGCTGGAGTGCGGTGGCCGGATCTCAGCTCACTGCAAGCTCCGCCTCCCGGGTTTACGCCATTCTCCTGCCTCAGCCTCCCGAGTAGCTGGGACTACAGGCGCCTGCCACCTCGCCCGGCTAGTTTTTTTTTTTTTTTTTTTGTTTTTTTTTTAGTAGAGATGGGGTTTCACCATGTTAGCCAGGATGGTCTCGATCTCCTGACCTCGTGATCCGCCCGTCTCGGCCTCCCAAAGTGCTGGGATTACAGGCTTGAGCCACCGCGCCCGGCGTTTTTAAAGATTTTAATGAGCTGAGATCAAAACCAAGGAACGCCATGAGAGAGGCAGGCCTGGAAGCAGGCTGGGCTCCTGGCCCCTCGTTTTGCAGCGCGGTCCCCGTGACCAGATGAGTGAACACTGGGAAGGGCTCCTGCCATGGCCTGGCATGCGAGATGGTGCAAAATGCCGGGCAGCACCGTGACTGCTGCCGAGTGGCTGTGGCATGCCTTTGACTGCAGTCATTACCGTGGAGCACAGGGAAGAAGTAACAGAGTACAGTCCCTACTCTCAATGCAGGGCTCCATATGCAATTGAAGACATAGCCATAAAACCTTCCAAAAAGAAAACACCTTGAAATCCAAAACAATTTTGAGTAACAATAAAATGAAAGGCAACAAAACAAAACAAAACAAAACAAAAAAACTACGAAAACCCAATTGCTAAAAAGCCAATTGCTAACTGGGATTTTAAAGTCCCATTTACAGAGTAAGAAATCTAGGCAGAAATGCATTATCTTTTCGAAGACTAATTTTTGAACATGCCACAAATCTGTTTAGATGACTAAAACAACAAAACACTGGCTTTGCACCCTGTTGGGACTGATGACACTGAAGTGTGAGGCCAAGAGAGGGCTGGACGGGGGCGTCAGCACTGAACCCAGCCCCAGCTGGGCAAGCCGCCCACTTGCAGGGGTGCAGGGGCCTGTGTTTCTGAAGCTGCAGTGCCAGCTTACAGTGCACTCCAAGGACGCCACCAACGAGGCACACAGGCTCAGGGCAGCAGGGGCAGGAACAGTGCCTCATTTCATAGATTTGTTTTTTTTTCTAAGAAAATCTCATTCAAATACTGAATTCCACGTTGCTTATTATTTCTCTTGAGATTTTTATTAGCAATTACTCATCTGTTCTTCCATCTTCAGCATCAATGCTTACTTGCTTCACTCCACCAAACTGGCTGCTTAATGCCTGGTACACTGCTGTGCAGATCCTTTATCCAAAAATAAGTGTAACCCCTTTACTCTTCTCTTCCTGGGATCTTTATCGTTCATTAACAGTTTTGCCATACTTGGAAACTCTCCCTCATGGGTCAGTGTTTGTCAGAAGGGCAAGGTGCACATACACACACTGTCTTCTTCCTCAGGGTGAAGCCACTGTCCTTTTGTCAGCAGGGGAGGGCCACCAGATCATGCTCCTTGAGCCCCTTCTGAGCTCTGTTCACAGCACCTGGGACCGAGGAAGGCCCACAGTACTTTGCAAACTCATTTCCAGTTGGTCCATGAACAACACGGATTTGAACTGCGTGGGCCCACCCATATGTGGGTTTTCTCATGCCTCTGCTGCCCCTGACACAGCAAAACCAACCCCGACCCTCCTCTTCCTCCTCAGTCTACTCAAGGTGAAGGCGACGAGGATGAAAACCTTTATGATGATCCACTTCCACTTCATGAGTAGTAAATGTATTTTCCTTTCTTATGATTTTCTTAGTAGCATTTTCTTTTCTCTCTCCTTTTTTTTTTTTTTTTTATTTGAGACGGAGTCTCACTCTGCCGCCCAGGCTGGAGTGCAGTGGCCAGATCTCAGCTCACTGCAAGCTCCGCCTCCCAGGTTCACGCCATTCTCCTGCCTCAGCCTCCCAAGTAGCTGGGACTACAGGCGCCGCCACCTCGCCCGGCCAGTTTTTTGTATTTTTTAGTAGAGACGGGGTTTCACCGTATTAGCCAGGATGGTCTCAATCTCCTGACCTCGTGATCCGCCCGCCTCGGGCTCCCAAAGTGCTGGGATTACAGGCTTGAGCCACCGCGCCCGGCCGCATTTTCTTTTCTCTAGCTTACCTTAAGAATACAGAATACAGTATATACATAAAATATGTAACAGACTGTTTACGTCATTAGTAAGTTGTCTGGGCAACAGCAGGCTACTCCTAGTTACATTTTGGGGGTGTCAAAAGTTAAACAAAGATTTTAGACTGTACGGGAGGTTGTCACCCCAACCATCTGCTGTACAAGGGTCTATTGTATTTACAGATATTAAGATACACAAAACGACACCGTATTGTTAGCCCTGTGCTCTGACCCATGCCCTGTACGTATGTTTCTGGACAAGAGTGATAAATATCTGAATCAATCCATCAGGTTTGCAATACGAACCAAAGCAAAATGTCATCTGGCATTTTATCTTCAACAATGGATGTTTAAACCCCACAAAATAAGCCAGCTCCACGACTCTGTGTGTCCAGCTCCCATTTTCAGGTATTTCCAGCAGAGCTGTTGTGAATACAGCTGCTGCTGTCTTTTGGTGGCAGAAACACTCACTCTCCTGGGTACAGGCTGGAATGGAGCTGGGTCACTGCATGTGTGTTATCTTCAGTGTGCTCCAGTTCCCGCGGGGAAGAGCCGGGCCACCCAGTGTCCACAAACATGGCGAACCAAGGGCACAGCGTGGTCACCCACGGTTTATGTGCCGTGCTGCTGCCCACGGCCCGCTGTCCACAAGCAGCACAGCTCCAGTGAAACAAAACCATCTGCCGAACCTGTTTTCCTTATAGCAGAACATGAAAAAGGAAGCCACAGCACAAACCAAGGAGGAAAATGAGAAGGAAGAAAAGTCCAAGCACACACACCAAATTTTCTTTTCATTAATACAACCCAACCGTGGAGCTCAAGAATATTCGTTTCTTTCATATCCATCACATTTAAAGTCCATGAAGGCAGCTTTTGTGATTTCATAAAACCTCTTATTAAATTCCTTCAATACACAAACTAGATAAAAGTGATGTGCATTCTATGTATAATTCTCCAAGTCCTTATTACTGTAATCATAGACTGTCATACCATTTGCAACCAGAAAGGACAGCAATTTCAAAAAAAGAAAAATGGGTTTTCAGATATATTATATTTATGAATTTACTCTGGTTGTCACTCAAACATTTTGATTATCACTATGTGATATTATGAGAAAATGGAAGTAAATTGATCCAAAAAGAATCTAAGACCCCATTAAATATCCTTTGCGATGTCAAGATTTTAGTAACAGTGTCTTTAATTTGCTCCCATAGAGGCACAAACTGCTTTGCTGATGTTTCTGGCTCCACACACTTCAAAATCTAGCCACAAACTGAGCTTTTACGCTAATTGTACTATTTTAGACTCTTTATACGATGTAGAGTTGAAGCACATTGATGAGCTTGCTGAAAATGATGTATTTTGAAAAGTGTTAGGAGGCAGAGGCAGAAGTCCCAGTTTTGTCAATCAAATGCTCTCTGATGGCTTTAGACAATGTTTCACCTGGACTTCAGTTTCCGACTGTAAAAGAAAGGGGTGTGACAGGTCTTCTCAGCCTCTTTCAGGCCGATAAGAACCCTTTTACTGTGGTCTCTTAGGAAATGTTCAAGTCGATTTCAATAAACACTCAAAATTTTTCCACCTTGAAGGTGTAGAATAACTAGTAACTATTTATTATTACTACGCTGCCCTGTAAGTATTTTGGGGTTTGTTTTTGCTGCTTACTGAGAGAAGGTGGTTAAGAAAATTGGAGACGATTACCCAATATTTACCAAGTACCTTTTATCTTCAAGGTTCTATCCTGGTTTTGGGAGAAAGTCACAGAGATGGCATTTCTGACCTCAGAGTAGAAAACAGGAAACAGAGAGAGAGTTGCTCTGTGGTTTAACTTTCTTAACAAATTCTATCAGATGCTCATTTTCTACTAAAATGAGTAAATCCATGCGCTGCTCCCACCTTCCCATGCCCTGAGCACGTGGTTTTGAGCCCCTGGTGTGCACGGGAGGCTTTCTCAGGAGCTGCAGGGTGAGGGCTGTGACGACACAGCTGCTCCGGGGCTCCAGGGAGGCCGGGGGGTCGCACCTGGGGCAGACGCCTGTGAGAGAAGCCCGAGGGACGCAGAGGCCGGGGAGGAGCACACACCACAGGCAGATGTGTGGGGCAGGAGCCCAAAGGACAGAGAACCAGCAGCTGCCCTGGGTCAGGCCTGTGATGTCCCAGGAGGAGGGGAGGAGGGTGGAGTCGGAAGGGAGGAGGGAGCCGGGGAGGCAGGGCCCTCTGAGGGCAGAGGAGTTCTCAATGAAGTTCCGGAAGCCAGTGACCAGATCAGTGCACGTCAACAGCTTAAAAGAAAACGTTAGGTACTGGTGGCTTCACTCTAAACGAACAGATCGTAAAACTCCTTTCAGTTCTAGGCATAATAAAGGCATTCGAATGATGTTGCTTTTGATGACACTATAAAGATTTTGGCTTTTATAGAATATCATGCCAGAAACACATTTATAACATTGTTATGGTATAACAGCAAGAACACTTGGAAGGCACATTTTTCAGCTGAGCTCTAAGAATTACCTTTCCCTTGCCCCAGGTTGGCAATTAAGAACTTCACCTCACTTACCCCCCACTCCACCTCACCCTACCCCAGAAACAAAGAAAAACAGACACTGGAAAAACAAACAGGCAAACAAAACCAGGAAGGTAGGTTAGGCAACGTGGGCATTGAAGGGAAATGAAAATAGATGAAAAAAATTCATGTCTTAACATCTTTCCGTCCTGTCCACACAGTCTTCTGTCCTCCCTGTCTGTCCCCTGGTCTTCCTGCCATCGCTGTTGGTCTCTTTACAGTCCTTAGAATGTCGGCACCACAGCGGGAGGCAAGCTTACCCCGGGACAGATGCCCTGACGTCCTGCGCACAGGCAGCAGGTTCAGGGCTGAATGCAGTCGTGTGGCTCCAGGGTGCCAGGGCACATCGTGGTCCTGGGAGGGAGCAAGGAGCCAGAATGACTGTAACTATACGATTTCCAACAATAAAGGAGAGACACACACAGCCGGTGGGTGTCTGCAGGGAGCACAACGTGGCTCCTGGGGGTTTCCTTTAGGAAACTTGCCTGTCCTTAGGTTCACCATTGTGATTTAATCCCTCAGATTCTGTTAACTAGGGACTAAACTACCACGGCATATGGTGACTTAGTTTGTTAGGAAGTCCAACTGTAACATTTGGAAACCATCTGAGCCTCAGCTGTCTACTGTGATGCATGTTATAAACAACTGGGAAAGCACAACATTTTTCACAGTTTTCCAGTTCAAAGGAATAATTTGGAACTGTCTATAACCCTCCACTAGTCCAGTGCACTCCACCCATCCAAATACTGAGACAATCCTGAAAGTGTTTCATTAAATCTCACCTTACTGCAGTGTGCAAATACATTAAAGTTAATCAACTGGTTTTGTTCCAGCAGGCCATCTTTGTTCCTAATGCGAGGAGAATACACATTTCTAACTTGTGAACTAAGGCTCTGGTTCTGGGGCGGCACTGGAGTGGAGGGAAGACAGCTGCTAGGCTGTGCGTATACGAAGACCATACAAACGGCAGCGCTGTCAGCTTTCAACGTTCCCGCGCACAGAGCTAGCTTGTCTAGTCCCATCACTGGACCCCTAGCCCCAGCCCAACAGAGCCGTGGGGCACAGCTGGCTGAGCTCGGTCATCATGTGTGCAGACACCAGAGGCTTCCCTGGCTCTGCAGGGCAGGCCTGAAGCCAAGGGATCAAAACAAAGGCAGGTTTTCCAACGCCCCAATTGTTTAAGAAAAGCAACAAATTCAGGGCTAACATTCACATCAAATGTAGCCAAGACCAGGAGGAAATAATAGCTGGGATGGGGGAAGAGGATGCCAAGACGGTAGCATCTACGCAAGTTCTGTCACTATCTGTTTACCACAGGACGCACAGTTGTGAAGCGTGTCAATGAGTTTTGGAAAGAGTCCCTCTATAATGAGATAAACAAAACCAGGTCAAGTGAGAAAAAATCCCTAACGCTTTCCACAGCACCTTAGAAGAATTCTAAATTCTCAGAGTTCCTAGTACAGATATAGACTATGACAGAAGGAACACGCACACCTTCCCCAATGCCTCACTGATGGAGAGACCACGGTTGGTTGAGGGTAGGGAGGCAGCCTTTCTCACCTGCCTGGCAGGAGAGGGTCCAGCTGGCAATGACTTCTGAATGGAGGTGATGGTGCTGCTGGAATATGAGAAGCACCAGGTACCATGACTGTTGCTGCTACAGTCCATCCAGCTGTAGAACTGACTTTGGGGTGAGACTGAACGAGATCTATGGGGTTAGAAAAAGCCAGGGGGTAGGAGTGGACAGAGACACAGTGTGGAAAGAAATAAAAGAGAGGAAGATGTTCATACTTCATATTCCGTCAATTCCTCCCAACGGCTGATTCTACTGAGGCAAGGAAACCACCATGAATGTGGAACATGGCACCCCACGGCACGGCTGTACTGTCAGGACCCAGGGCCCACTTGAAGAGACTCCCCCAAAGGGGGCACAACTAAATCTAAAAAAAAAACAAAAAACCTACTACAATGAATTGAAGCTTATCAAATTATGTTTACATCATGACTTCATAAAGGTAATCAAAAAATAAAAAACACCTTAGTAATGACCTTTGAGAAATACTAGGAAACCAACTCATTCTGAAAACTGCTAACTAATCAGGCATCTATCCCGCCCCTCCTGTGTACTTCAGAGCTTAATGAAAAAAATTTATTTAGTGTTCCAGCTAACAATTATTATTTTCAATTTCTAATAAGAAATAGATTATGAAAACAATTACCAATGGTGCTATAACCATTAGATGAAAAGTTTATGGTGAACTTTTAAAGGTATACCAAGCTGATAACACTTGAACTCAATTTTCAATCTTATCATCAAAAACAGAGACAACCAAACATAAGGCATCTCCTGATGGAAGTAAACAACATAAAATCAAACCTCAAACTGATAGCTTCCTTATTAACCACAAATTTATAGGAAACACAAGGGACAGAGGAACAGGTTAAATGACACCATGAGGAAGCTATGTGAAAAATCTAGAATGTGAGAAAATCTACAGAACAAAGAACCCAAATGATTCAGCTAAAGATGGGTGGGTAACAGGGAAACAACCACTTCGCTGAGCCCCAAAAGTGACTGGAGAGAGGTTTATTTTTCTTAATTAAGAGACATATCAACCAAAAGTAATGTGTAGACCTTGACTGAATCCTGATATGAACAAACTGTCTAAAAAGCTTCTACGAGAATTTGAACATTGACTAAATATCTGATAAAATTAAGGAATTACTGTTAACTTTTCCAGATCTAAAATGGTATTATGATTATGTTTCTTTTAAAAAAAAAATCAGTCCTTATCTTACGTGTGTATGGATGAAATGATCTAATATCTGGGATTTACTTCAAAATAACAGATCTCAGAGGTAGTGGGGAGCCCAGGGGCACAGCAAACAAGATTGGCCATGAGATGATTGCTGCTGAAGTTGGCCAACAGGTCAATTGGATTTGTCAGACTGTTCTGTTTGGATATATGTCTGAAAATTTCCATAACTGAGTTTTTAAATGACTTGGACTGTTTATTTGTACAATAGTATGTTAGTTCACCCTGATGCCAAACAGCATAGTTTATAGCTATCAATTTAATACATAATAAATACTTCAGCAGATAAGACATGCAATGAAGAAAATATGTAGGCCATGGGTCATCTTGAAGTTAATAAATTTCACATTTAAGACCATTTAAGCCAAAATCTAGCTTTATTGGAAAATGCTTGGCAGACCAAGAAACTATAACCAAATGTCTAAAGCATTGTACAAATGGTTTTACAGCACTGACTCTAATATATCAAACAGCTTATAAATGAGAAGAAAATGTCTGAAAACAAGGAAGTTTAACTGTTTTTTTTAAAAACAGATGACCGATGAAAATTATACTCCTTTAGAAAATGTAAAATCGCTTTTTGCTTTAAATAGATTAAATACAAGACTATTAACGTTTACCTCTAAACTTTTTAAATGTAATTAAGAGTAGTCCTAGGAACTGACAGTTTTCCATCAGAGTTCAGTAAAGAAAAAAAGTTTATTGACTTAGGCTTCTGTCTTCAGAGATGAAGTCCACTCAGTTGGTATCCGTTTTGATCAAAGCAGAAGTCGGAAAGCGCCAAAGTACTCAATGACAAGGACACGGGAACCCCGTGAGGGGTGGGTGGGTGACAGGAAACCGCCACCCACTGGGCACCAACACCCACAGTCCACACTCGGAGATGAAAACAGATTCTAAAGTGTCCCAACGAACAGCACTAGAAATATGATGTTCATGATGGCACCCTTAAAATTCTGTGGGGCTCAAAGAGTCTTTAGAATAAAGAAGAAAGGTAGAACTACATTTAGGAGATCTTTGGTGTTACAAGTATTTTATAATATTTGAATTCTTTTTTTTTTTTGAGACATGGTCTCCATCTGTCACCCAGGCTGGCATGCAGTGATGGGATCTTGGCTCACCATGCCTTCATCTCCCAGGCTCACGTGATCCTCCCACCTCAGCCTCCTGAGCAGCTGGGACCACAGGTATGTGCCACCATGCCCAGCTAATTTCTGTGGTTTTTTGTCAGGATGGGGTCTCACTATGTTGCCCAGGCTGGTCTCTAACTCTTGGGCTCAAATGATCCACCTACCTCAGCCTCCCAAAGTGCTGGGATTACAGATATGAGCCACCATGCCTGGCCTCAAATCCTCTGTAAATGGGGGAGGAGGTCCATGTTATTTTTGGTTATTTATCCTAATTAATAATTAATAAACCAAAGTTCTCTTTTTGACGTTTATTGAATAAAAAATAGTTGACTCAATTTGACTTTCTGTTGAAAATAACTATTAATTTACCAAGGGTAAATTTGGTATTTTATTGATGTTATTTTCACCTATCATTATGGCTTGAGTAAGCCTTACCAAGGCATTAACCAATCAACTAATAACTGAATAAATCTATTACTGGATGCTTACTCCAAGCCAGGTGCCTTGCTAGTCATGGATACAGAGAGGAGACACCAGCAGGAGGGTTCACATCCAGACAGGTGGACCAGCAGAACAGTGTGTGGTGAGTGCTGTGAGCTGGGCTGGGCTCAGGTGAAGTGATGGTGCAAGTGTCTCCAGGCCTCAGCCAGGTCCAAGGGGATGAAAGGAAGGTCACGTGAAGGCAGCAGTGTGCTTGAGGGCATCTGGGAGAGGGAATGCTGGGTCTCTGAGGACTAGCAACGGCCCAGTGTGGACTGAGTGTAGACGACCAAGAACGGCTCGTATGAAGAGATGAGGCTTCAGAGCTAAGCAGGTCAGCACATGATCGGTACTAAAACTGTTTTCCTCCAAAGGCTAGGGGCCATTACATGACTGTGAGGAAAGAAGAAACCTGAACAAAAATGAATTTTCAAAGAATATTTCAGCAGGATTTGAGGATGTGAGACTGGAGAGGAAGACATCAGATAGGGAAAAAAAATCTGTTCTGATAGGTAATACGAAAATCTAAATCTGACAGGTAAGATAAAGAAACCTGACAGGTAAGAGATGGGATAGAGCTATCCAGAAAGTGATATTTCGAGCCTCTGCTGGCCAAGGGGGTGTGTCCAAGTGCTACCAGTTCGGTGTCTTTTAAATGGAGAACATTCAGGGCGCACTCCTGAGATGAGCACCCTGGCTCCACGGATGCTGAAGGAGAACACGAGTGCTTACCAACTCGGTCAAGTGAGAACGCAATGCTTCCCTCCTACACAGTACCGTTGGCTTCTCTATTTATGCTTCGAACCTGGAAATCAGAAACTGCTATGTGAACAACGTGGAAAACCTGGAGACTGCCTTGTATAGAGCAGACTTGGTAATATTTGCTGACTTTATGAATGAAAAACAAATGTCCTTTCTATTTGTACATGAAGTATTTTACAGACACTGAGTATACATATTAAGAGATTAATTTCACTTTATTCTACTCTTGCTGTTCCAAACATGTGTATTTTCATATCTGTGAATTCAGGTTAGACTAAGTTTAAACAGGGCAATGAATACACGGTTTATTTTGGCAGGTGACAAAGTATAATTAGGTCTTTAAAAAAAATTGTTTTCTGAGACAGGGTCTCTCCCTGTTGCCCAGGCTAGAGTGCGGTGGTGCAATCATAGCTCACTGTAACCCTGAAGCCCTGGCCTCAAATGACCTTACTGGTGATATCACTAACTCATATGATTAAAATGCACCTTTCTAAATTCCTTTTAAAAATGTTCAATGGGGAATGGAAAACTACCTGTATTTTGTGCTGAACTGATAATATAAATACAATGTTATTATTTGAAGGTGATGTCTGCGGTAGTATGAAGGTGTGGGTGGGGTGCAGAGCTGAACTAAGACATTACAATTTAAGTTTATCTAAATGCTTCAACCAAAACTGAAAAAAGCAACAAAGGGAGGAGAACTTGAAGTTTAATTACGTTAAACAGAGGGCGTAGCTCTGCTTATGGATTTATTTTTTTATTGATAGAAAAGAGCAATATATGTTTAGTGGAAAGAAAAATGTCTGATAATCCTTATTTGGTCATTCCTTAGGACATTTATTACAGGGAAGAACCACCAGACTCGGCAATGACTGTAATTACACAGAGGTGTCGTCTTGTGAAGAAGTCAGCATGGCCCCTGCCTCTGGTCATCCCATGACTACCAAATACCACGGCACACCTACATCGATGGAACAAACCTGCATGCTCTGCACATGTGTCCCAGAACTTAAAGGAAAATGAAATAACATAAAACAAAAATTTCAAACATTAAAAAAAGAACCCTGCTTGGTCATAATGAATTAGTGTTCCACCGTATGGACAACAGTGCTTTGGTCTGCTAAAAATAATTGTTAGAATTTTTTGCTCCAATGCTCATGAGGAACACTAGTCTGTAATTTTCTTTCGTTGTAATGTTCTTGTCATATTTTTGATTTGGGGTTTTGCAGGTTTCAAAAAACGAGATTGAATATGCTTCCTATTGTATTTTCTGATAAAGTTTGTATAAAATTGGTATTGTTTATTCCTTAAATGTTACATAGAACTTATCAGTAAAACCATTTGGACTTGGAATTTTCTACAAAGAAAGGTCTTTGATTATGAACTCAACTTAATAAATATAGACATTTTCTACATTCAATCATCTTTTAAAACATGAAAATCAAAACCCAAAAAGTTTGTCTTTTCTATTTTTCCCACATATCAACCATTTCTGATACTTTTTTCTCCTTTCTTTAGATTCAAGTTTCCATCTAATGTGTTTCTTCGGCTGCATCCCTCTGTGCCTTCTGCCGAAGTGCTGGGCACCTGCCGCAGCAGTCGTGGACAGCCCTCAGATCTGGCTGGTGCAAGCTCCCCTCCTGTAGGGGTTCAAGCGCCCCCTCCAGTCTGTCTGCTTTGGATGGCTCTCCAGTGCTTCTCATAGCTGGTTTCTATATTCTGTGTAGAGTTCAATTTTTAACTGTGGAAGGGTTAGTCTTGATAAGTTCTTCCTCTATTACTGAAACCAAAATTCCTCTGAAGGTTGTACTTTTTATTCTGTGGCAGTTCTAATTAAGAAAACATGCTACATTTTGTCATTAATTTTAGGATAGTTCAATCACGGGCTTGCATAAAGGCATTGTAGAAACTTTTTAAATGTAAGATAGTGCTACTACTAAGCTAACTTTATTAGGTTTTTCTTCATAAGTTTAGCCAAAGTGGAATGTATTCCATTTTCAAATGTCTAATATAATGTTGAACATCGTTCAATGAGTGTTCTTGCAATGACTAAAGCCTTTCCTCTAGACTGACATGAAGACATGATGGCAATAAGTCAGCCACTAGGATTCCTGAAAATATCAGGAAAAACTGTCAAATGACTTGCTGAAACCTAAATTCAGCACGTATGCCATTTCTCTGTCAAACCAAGTGTGTGTCCAAGAAGAAGACAAGTGAGTATTGTATGTGCCTGTTCTTTGTGGGCATGCTGTCTCCGTGAAGTTTTTCATTTCTTTAAAATATAGAAATTTCTTTTTTAAAATAAAATACATCTATTCCTCCCCAATATTTTAAAAGCAAAATTTTAAAGTAGAAAATTAAAGTTTTCTAGCATGCTCCTTCCTACCCCCTTTCAAGATACGTTTATGCATGTCAAATTGTACACATGAAATTGACACATTGTCTTTTTCAATAAAAATGAGGAATGAATGCATGTTTCCTTAACCAACATTTTCTACCAATATATGGACAGTCCCCCACATTATCCATCTCATCCATTATAAAGAAAGCATAGTATTTGTTTAGATATATAATACATTATTTAACCAATTCATTACTAATGGGCATTTAGGTAGTTTTTCAGATTCTGCATATATTAAAAAATGCTTCCATAAACATCACTGCACGTAATTCTTTACTTACTTCTGTAAAACTTTCCTTAAGATAAATTCTTAGAAACAAAACTTCTAAGTAAATTCTATACACATATATGTGTGTACACACACACACACACACACACACACACGTATGTGTACAGCTGGGCCAGTTTACACTCCTAGAAAGATGATGGGATAGTTTGTTTCTTTGTACCTTTGCCAAAAAGCAGGTATTGTCTAGCTTTACAATATTTGTCAATCCAAAATAACACCCTAACGGTATTTGAAAATTACATTCTTTGAGAACCGATTAATTTTACCCTATTTTTATACTTATTGGCTGTGTTAGTTTTCTGTGAATTTCATGAACTTGTGTCTATTCCACCAGCGTCTCTACCTTTTGCTTTGTGGGTTTCTAATAGAGGCTGTGTGCTGTCTGGCAACACAGCACAATGCCTAAAGTTAAGGGCTGCCTGGATTTGAACTCGGAACCCCTACCCCGCCACTTCCTGGCTACATGACCTTGAGCAAGTCATGTAAGCTCTTTGTGCTCAGTGGCTTCATCTATAAAATGAGAATAAAAATACTGCTTACTCCTTGAAGTGTTGTTACACAGATTAAATCAGGTGATTTATGCAAAGCCCTCTGCCATGTCCACGGTATATGTGCAATAAATGCTGACTACGTTACTAAACATGTACACAGTAACGTGTGTATAAACGCATGTATAAGGCATATATGTATGTATAAATTCACATACACATGTAACATACAACCTATTTTATAGGGACCCCAAAACATTTTAATGATCCATTTTCTCAGAGAGCTACATTAAACTTTGAGGTCTGTCTGTAGTTTCCGCATTTTTTGAAAATCAAACAAAAATTACAATTTCTCCTTATCTCCATTCTTGTAGCATTGTTCTTATTCTCTAGAAATTCTACGCTGGACCTGAGCTTTGAATGATTTAAGTTACAGGATGCAAGAGATAACCTGATTGCGCGATGTCTCTCGTAAAATTCAGTGAAGATATCTGCAAGACACATTCCAAATAAAACTCAACAAACATGGACTTGAGAAGAGCTGTGTTTCTGCCTCTGTCTCCATAATTAGATTTATATTTCTTTCTCTTCAATTTGCTGGAATGTGCTGCTTGGCACACTGCTCGGACAACACACAAGCCTCGCTTGCTGACGGAACTAACTGTGCGCCCCCAGCCTGTGCTCTGGCGCATCTGAGGGGTGGGAGGTCACTCTGCTCTAGGTTATATGCATCATACATGCAAGCAACCAACTCTGCTGTCAGTTTTAGAATGGTCCTAGACATACTCATGTCACAAATTATGTAAAGTTTTCCCCTTCCCAATTTCAATTACTATAATTAATGTAAGAGCACTTGAATTAAAAATCAGTTCACATTTACCTTCAGAAAATGCTTGTTTAAATTCACTTAGTAAACACCTTTAAATAACATATATTAATTTAAATTTTATGACTATTTGACAGAAAAAATAGTTAAAACCAGTATTTAAGAGAAACTTAAAGAAATACTTTTTTCTTATTTAACGTTTCAAAGACATGAACTTCAATGTGTATTTGTAAATAAAGACCAACAGTATTCTTAATTTATTTAACAATTATAAAATTCAAATACTAAGAACTCTTAATAATTGTGGATAACAGAACAATTAAAATCTTAACAGCAGTTCTGTGACTCAGAACTAACCAGAATAATCTTTACTGACATATACACAAATAAAGAGGTGACACCAATTTAAATATCCAACGGTAAGATTTTAAAAAACATAGCTATGGCTTTAACGGTATCTCTTCTTGAATCATGAAATTAATCAACTGGATTTTTTTTTTAATCACTACATACAGTATCGGAAACTAAATTTATTGGTAACTACAGCAATAAGTAATCAGTTACCCATATGATTTGCAAAATTCAGTTTCTGAAGAAGAAAACTGTGAAGATAATACTAAAGTTGTTAATTGAAATTATTTTGGAAGATTAATAGTCAAACTATTTTGGTTGTTCACTTTACACCAGGTCTCAACTTAAGTCAGCTTTAAACAAACTAAAAATCCCTGTATGACTATGCAAGGCTGAGGTTCAGTTAGTAATCATGAAGTCAAAACTACACAAAGAACAGAACTAAATAGAGCTTATAAAAGTGAAACGAGCACCGACAACTTCTACGTGTTTTTGGCATCTGAGAAAGAGTCAATAAATTGCCGACAGTATGGTGTCATGTGTCATTTGCTTATGAAAGTTTATCTTTAGAAAAAAACAAAACCAAAAAACGAAGCTATGTTTAAAAAAAAAAAAAAGCCTCACCACTCAATGTCACACATCCAGAAGAGTCTTAATTTTGTATTGAAGATTATCTGAGGTTACAGACTCTTATTAAGATCAATCTCAGGATTACATTTAGGCTCTGATCCTAATTCACAACAGAGGCTTGCACTAGTTCAATGTCATGGCTGGAAAATCGGAAGGTCACAGAGAAAGGACTCTGGGTACCTTAAATCAATCCAGTGAGGACTTGGAAATCCACTGGGTGCAGCAGAAACCTAAGATCCCCGTGAGTCCGGCACTGCCTGCCGCTGACCGCCCCCCGCGCCCCAGTTACTGCTCGCTGAAGTGCCGTCCCAGGATCCACAGCCACGTGATCACCAGCAGTCCCTGCACTAAGTACTGTGACCTAACGACGCCCTTCAGGGAACAGGCCTTCAGAGATGGCTATTTCCCGGGGACACCTTGGGGCGGGTGGATGGCAAAGACCTGCCGTCCACCCGACAGACGTTCTCGACGGCCCTTGCCGGTGTCCAGCAGACACTAAAAAGCAGCAGGTCTGAGACAGGGCTGGCGAGGAAAAGTCTTCCTCTGCATCAGGGCAAATAAATCCTCTTTCTCAGTAACATTCCGAGATTTCAGTGGCGACAGAGAAGAACCACTTTGTTGAGACTGAAACTCGGTGGCCTGTTCTCAATTTTTATAGTAATCACTGAAGTGCAGGAAACTCAGAGCGGCTATGCCATCATTTTTTCTCTATTCTCAAAGAAATACCACAAATGGTTTAATAGCCTTGAACACAACCAAATAAGATAAGAATGATTTCAGAGCGAACAGTTAATGTACTTACATGCGAATCACAGGAAAAGATATGAACTTTAAACAAAATTCATTTAAACTACTACCCAACAATAGTTCGGTAATAGTTTAAACAAACAGATAGAATTGCTGATGTGTTAGATGTGTAAACAGTTAATGTACTTACACGCTAATCATAGGGGAAGATATGAACTTTAACAAATTCATTTGAACTATTACCGAACAATGTATTACTTTTTGCACGGTGATGCACATTGTTCAGTAAGAGTTTAAACGGTTAAATAGATGGAACTGATGATGTGTTAGATGTGCCTGACAGTTGCATTTTCATTGAAATGCACTTGCTGAAATTTAGAAAGTGCACACAACTGCCACATGAGAATTCACAAAGGACAAGAAAATGACTACTCTAACTCATTTTAATTCGGCAAATATGAATATCCACTGTGGACTGTTTATTGACAAGTGAATCAGAAGAACAGTGGAAACCAGCACACCGTATGATGCACTTTCCTACCGAAAAAAATTTGAGAAAAATCAGGCAAAAGCGTATGGCAAACACTTGGAAGAGAAGGAGCAACTGGCACATTTAGAAAGATGGTATATTATTATAGAAAACTGCCAATCTTCATTTACTCCACAAACACACACACAGTATCAGCTGAGTGTCAGAAACTGCACTGTGCTAAAATCTCTGAGAGCAAGAGGCCCAAACGATGGCCTTGTGCTGAGGCTGTCCAGCAAAGAGGGAGACAACGACAACACATTTCCTGTGGGCACAGAGAGTTGTAGGAACTGCTCTGGGAGCACTATGGATAGAGGGAGGCCAACACGACCTGGAGACGTGCAGGGGATGGGCTGGGTGAGCTCCCAGAGGACACAGGGCCTGGAAGGGCAGGAGAGGTTAGGAGAGGGGGCACAGGTGAGAGGGACGAGGCACAGGGTTCACAGTGCACGAAGCACCCAGCCTGCCTGCTGCCTGGGGGAGCCCGTGGAGAGGGAGGTAACTCATAGCAAGCACAGGGATTACTGCTGGCCCTCTGCATCTGTGGCCTCTGCATTTGTGGCCTCCACAATGGTGGCTTCTGCATCTGTGGATTCAACCAACCATGAATAGAAAATATTCTGAAAGGAAAAACTGGTGGTTGCATCTGTACTGAACATGTACGAACTTTTTTCCTTGTCATCATTCCCTAAACAATACCATATAACAACGATTCACAAAGCACTGGCATTGCATTAGGTGTTAGAAGCAATCTAGAAATGATTTAAAGCACACAGGAAGATGCGTGTAGGTTACATGCAAATATGACACCATTTTCCACCAGGAACTTGAGCTTCTGTGGAATCTGGTATCTGTGGGGACGCCACCTTGTCGAGAAGTCTGGGGTAGGCTTCCGGGAGAATGAGCCTCCCTGAAGGATTTTCAGCAGGGGAGTGAAAGGGTTCAACTTATATTTTAGAAGGATGAGCTTTTCAAAAAGGCAGAGGTTGAGTCCAGCTGGAGAGGGGCTGTGGGGCGGAGCACTGGGGCAGTGGGCAGGCTGCCAGGGCAGAGGTTGGCACAGCACAGCTTCCCAGGTTTTACTATCATGAGAAGATACTGTAAGAATTTTAAGTAAGATACTGATAGAATCTGCCTTAGACTTTAAAAGGATGTACTTTGAGGGTATGAACTGAATGTGGTTTGGGCACAGAAAAGTGTGTGTACGGAAAAGCACAGGAGGAATAAAGGCTTGCATGACTGCCATGACTGTGAGCTCAGGAAATTCAGTAACTGTGGTCACATTAAGCAACTGTGGCTAATTTAATGATCCTGGATTTTAGACTTTTGGCATCACTATATGTGAACACTATACAATAAAAACCAAAGGTGTTTAAACAGTAAACAATTTTATCATTGTTTAGTATAAGCACTATACAATACAAACAAAAGGAGGTTAAAGTGATGAGTTAAAACAATGAAGTTACCAAACCCGTTAGCAACTCACTGGTGCATCTGCATCTATGCATCCACAAAGAATCCGTGTCCGACACCAGCACGACCCCTTCTACACAAACCACTCCTCTACAAAAGTGCCAACCCGTGTCCAACACCAGCACGGCCCCTTCTACACAAACCACTCCTCTACACAAGTGCCGACTGGTGTCCGACACCAGCACGACCCCTTCTAAACAAAACACTCCTCTACAAAAGTGCCAACCCGTGTCCAACACCAGCACGACCCCTTCTACACAAAACACTCCTCTACACAAGTGCCAACCCGTGTCCGACACCAGCACGACCCCTTCTACACAAACCACTTCTCTACAAAAGTGCCAATGGGCAGCTTGGTTTTAGGTTTTCCGCATTTTTTCATACAAAGAAACAACTACTTGAGCAATCAAAAGTTTGATTCAGAAAGCAATAGTTATTTTAAAAAATATATATTTTAAGTGATTCAAGTGACTTTCATTTGAGATCACAAAGATAATACTTGAACAGTGTCATTCATCCTTCTAGGGCTCCCTTCCCTTTGATAAATTACTATAATAATCTTACTCCTACACACTTGTCTCATATCCTTCGCCTTTACAGCATCACTAATCAAGTCTTACATAGAAGTGACCAGATTTCTTCAATACGTTTTTTTGATGATGTACACAAGGTCATTGCATGAAACTGTCACTCACAACCACTCCATTATATCTATATGTGAAAGACCATAGGAAGCAGGAACGCAGGACTGAAACGATCAATTGTTATACGGGATAATTAATTATCCTCTAGCATTTCAGAACAGCTTTAAGCCACTGAGTAGTAACACAAAGTGTCCTAATTTCCAAACTATCCAAGAAATGGGTTTAAGCGAACAAAAAGTTAAAATCAAATTAATCTCTCCCTCTCAGCAGATATGAGAAAAATGAGAATAAAATGAAAAGAATTCAAGCAAGTATCAATTGATAAAAGCATATCCACATCTATTATGCAAGAAACTTTATTTACTTACCTGTTGGAGGCAGGCAGTCTTTCCAATCAAAATATCCTGCATAAATTCCAGGTTCTAGGGAGCCAACGATGGGATCTGCTTTCAACTCGATGTAGTTTTCAAAGAGCCTTTGATCTAGTTCTTTCAGTGAGGCCATGCTAACCTACAAACACGTAATGACGAGTATGAGTTGCCTATTTGAGGGTGATGGAAAAAGTAAAATAATGTTAACAATAAATACTTCAGACTATAATAAAAGCACTTACCAATCTTCCTACAAAAAATCGTGAATTTATTTTACATATTTTCAGTAATAAAGATCTCTTTTAGCATAGCTATTTTGCAGAAGAAAAAAAAATAATCTCCATATATGGACTATAGGTCATTGTATTAGTCTGTTTTCACACTGCTATAAAGAACTGCCCGAGACGAGGTGATTTATAAAGGAAAGACGTTTACTGACTCCATGACGTCATGCATGGCCGGGGCCGGGAGCCCTCAGGAAACTCACAGTCCTGGTGAAAGGCAAAGGGGAAGCAAGGCACCTTCTTCCCAAGAGGAAGGAGAAGGCAGCCAGAAGGAGAAGGGCCCAGTGGAAGGGGAAGAGCCCCTTAGAAAACCATGAGATCCCGTGAGAACTCACTATCACGAGAACAGCACGCGGGAAACTGCCACTGTGATCCAGTTACCTCCAGCTGGTCTCTCCCTTGACATGTGGGGATTATGGAGATTACAGATCAAGATGAGATTTGGGTAGGACAGAAAGCCTAACCCTATCAGTCGTTTTTGAAAATACCAACCTCTCATTTCTGTAAGCAGAGCAAGAGGCATTATAGATACTAAATTGTAATAGCCAGTAAACTACAATTAAAAAAGAACCATTTAAAATTACGTTACGTTTCTTCATATTAACTAATTCATTTGAAAAGTGTTACCAATAGAAAATAATCCTGCTCTGACACTCTAGCAACCCCAGTGCAGCTCCCCTGGCTTCTCCCTCCAGTTACAGCTCTGCCTGTGTGGCCTGCAGGTCAGGCCTTAGATTCTAAAGCAACTCCACAGAGAGGCCAGACACAGGGATCGCTGTCATGGGAAAAAAGAAACAGGAAGGACCCCTATTAGAAAGTCCTGTCCTTGGCACAGTTCAGCTGCAGGCACTGTGGGTTCCTGATGGGAGTGGGAGCAGAAGAGGGTAAGGAGGCTGGCACCGGCCCTATATGAGTATGCCTGGTCTCACCAGCAGCCAGGAGGCCAGGAGTGGAAGAGAGGGAAGCAGAGACCCAAGCATGGAGGACTGGGAAGTCTGGGGTGTGGAGACTGTGTGGGCCCAGGTCACTCTGCAGGGGGCCGGTGGCTGTTCTGCTTCTGCAGCACTAGCCTAAGAGGGACAGGCTTCTCTCCAATGCCAGGCCTGAGCTGCAACAAACTGACAATGAAAAACACACATCTAAGGGAGGCAGCTGCCATGCACAGGACACCCATCAAGCAGTGAAATTCAGCGGCAGAAGAGACAAGCAACAACTTGAACAGAAAAAATAAAGAAAACCCTTATGGAGATTAAAGTATAATACAAAACAAGATTTCTAGAGGTGAAACATATGACTTTCAAAGGTAGCAAATGAGTAGATTAACAGAAGGAACTACTGGTCACTGTTGAGACTGATCTGAAGTACAAAAACCACTTCAAAGCATAGAATAAAAATGTAAAGAGATGAAAATTATGAAGAACAAGACTAGAAGATAAATTCAGGAGTTCTGACATGCAAAAAATAGAAATTCAAGTAAAGAAATATAAGCAGCTAGAGAAAAGGTATTAATTAAACAAGCAATAGGAGAAAATTTAACTGGATCTAAAGAAAGACCCAAGTTTGCAACTTGAGTAGGCTTGCAGAGTGCCAGGCTAGACTGGTAAGACAGCCCACACATCTAGGCTGTTAAAGTTTCTAGTTTCTAATACATTTATTCTAAATAGAAAGAGAGAGAGAGAGAAAGGGAGCGAGAGACTGACTTTCAAGCTTCTAGATCAAAAGAATAATTTACTTATAAAGAAGAAAGAACTGGTCTGACATAAGATTTCTCACATGCAATACTGGGAGCTGAAACCACTGGATTAAAATCTAGAGGAATGAAAAAACAGAACCCAAGAATCCTGTGAGCCAGCGTGTCATTCTCTTAACAGAGTCCAAGAAAGATATTTCTGGATACGCAAGGGTTCAAAGAGCATTTCACCCATGTAATGAGCAAGGGCTCCAACCTAAAATCAAAGAAATCCGAACGAAGACGACAAACTACTGAGGAACCAGTGACGGGCAGTCACTCTGAGCTCCCTCTCGCCTTCTTCATCTCTCTTTCTCTAGTGTCTGTAAACACAAACCGAAACGGGCGAGTGGAGACTCCCTGGGCATGTGAAATACAAGTGCTAAGTAAGATTTCTTCAAAGGGAGGAGGCATCCAAAAGGGGAAGACGGGTAACACACAAGAAGGGACAGCATATCGAAATCTGTGAGAGGGAACCCGTGGCTAGACATTTATCGCTGAAAACGTCTTCAAAGAAAGGTTTAAAAGGAGAAAAACCTAAACCACTGCTCTACTTTCCTGCCCCACGTATCTAAAAAAAGAGAAAATTAAACCCAAAGAAAATAGAAGGAAAAGATAAAGAACAGAAATAAATTTTTTAAAAAGGCAAATATTAAAGAAAACCACCAATGCCAAAAATAGGTTCTTTGAAAACAAACATCAAAATGATTAGCCAGGCACGGCGGTGCACATCTGTGGCCCCAGCTAGCCCAGGGGATCGAGGCTGCAGTGTGTTAGGATCGAACTACTGCACTCCCGTCTGGGTAACACAGAAAGACCCTGCCTCTTAAAAAATTTGAAAATTTTTAAAAATTAAAAAGGAATAATCACAAAAACGATAAGCTCCTGGGCAAGACTGAAGAAGAAATGAAGACAAAAACCCATCTGTTGCCAAGAACAGAAATGGGAAAAAAAAATTCCTATAGATCCTGAAGGTATTAAAAGGATAGTAAAAGGACATTATAGTTTTACGCCAAAAAGTCTTGACCACAGAGAGGAAACTGCTAATCTCCTGAAAAACACAACCTTCAAAAACTGGCACAACTAGTCCTATATTTATTAAACTAATTGAATCCATTATAGGCAAGGGCTTGACAATGAAAACTTCCAGGTCCAGGTGGTTTCACTGGAGATGCTACCAAGGATGTAAGGAAGAAGTTACAGGACACAAACATTTTCATAGAACAGAGGCTGAAAGCATTTCCTATTTTGTTTAATGAAGCCAGTATAACCCTAATATCCAAACTGAGCAAGATATTATGAGAAAAAAATTCACACCAATAGCCTTCATGAACAAAGACATAAAAATCCAAACAAACTATTTGCGAATAAAATAAATAAATTTTAAAAATATATCACGCAGAAGTGGTATCTGTTCAACAGATGAAGACAAAGCACTTGAGAAAACTTTTATGATAAAAATTCTCAGTAAACTAAGACCAGAAAGAAAATTCGCTGTGTAAACGGCATCTGCAAAACGGTACAAATATAGAATGCCTTCTCCAGAAGATCAGGAATAATGCAAGGTTGTCCCCTTTCACCACTTATTTCAAGATTATACCAGAGGTCCTAGTCCATGAGATCCGGCAAGAAATAATACCAAAAAAAGAAGAAGTAAATCTGTCTTTATTAACAGAAGACATGATCATGTATTTAGAAATTATAAGCAGGTTGACAAACTAATGGAATAAGCAAATTTACTGAAGCAGCAGAGTCAACAAAAATCAATTATATTTCTATATAACAGACACAGAAGAATTATAATACAATACCATAAAAAATAAAATACCTAGGAATAAACTTAACAAAAGACATGGAAAAATCTCTATTGAAAACTACAAAACATGGCTGAAAGAAATTACAAATGGCCTAAACAAATAAATAGGTGATCAATATTGGTAATCTTCTCCAAATTTGATGAACTCCTAAAAGGCCTTTTCTTGGTAAAAATTCACAGGCTAAAATTTATATATAAATGGAAAGGACCCAAAATAGCCCAACCAATTTAAAAAGAACAAAGTTGGAAGACTCACGCTACATGATATCAACACTGACTATAAACCTGTAATAAATAACACAATGCAATATTGGCATAAGGATGGACATTGTAGACCTAAACATAAAAGTTAACGTTACAAAACTTCTGGGAAAAAATATTCAGGACATTGAAGCAGGTAAAGATTCTGACAACATATGAAAGGCATTAAACATTTTAAAAGCTTGATACAGTGGATCTCATCAAAATTAAACAGTTCTGTTCAAAAGATATTATAAAAACAAAACAGCAAGCCATGAACTGAAAAAACATGTACATGTGACAGAGGACTTATATAGAGCCTTCTAAAAATCGTCAGTAGAAAGATGACTGATCCAATTTAAAAAATGAGCTGGGGCTAAACAAGCACTTTGAGAAAGAAGCTGCCTGAACGTGAGTATCTGACTATACCAGAACAGGTGCTTGGCATCAGTATCAGGGAAAGCCAATTAAAGCCACAATGAGACTGGCTAAAATAACAAGACTGGCAGTATTAAGTGTTGGCTAGGATGCAGTTTATAACCGAGTTGATCACTGATGGAATATACACTCTGGAAAACGACTCAGAGCTCCTAACTGGCTTGTGCCACTACCAGCAACTGCACTTCAAGGTATGTATCCAAGATCAGTGAGTACAAACGTCCACAAAGAGACTGACAAGAATATTTGCCATAACTTTATCCATAAAGGCCTAAAACTGGAGACAACCCAATGTCCATCACCATGAGAATGATTAAACAAAATCTGGTTATCTAAACTCAGCAATAAAAGAAAATGAATCACTGGTACACACAATTTGGATGAATCTCAGAAAATTAATTTGGCGCAAAAGAAGCCAGATACAAAAGACTACAGGCTGCATGGAACTCCACGTAAAGTTCTGGGACAGGCAGAATGATTCTCTGCAGATAGCAGTTGGAACGCTGTTGAGAAGGGAGCCTACTGAAACAGGGCACAAGGGAAGGCTTTGTATTTTCATCTGGTGATGGATGCTGGACTGCGTGCACATGCTGGACCGCGTGATGCTTAAGCATCAATCCATAAGCTTAATATTTGTACCTTTTACTGCAGGTAAATACCTCATTTTTTAAAAAAAGAAGGGAAAAGATGAGTTGAAAATAAATGGATGTGCAAATAGTTAACAGGCAGATGCTACAAAAAGAGAGTAGAATGGCAGTATTAATGTGTGATAAGGCAGGACCAACGTCAGGAGTACATAGCTCATAATTTTTGTTGTGAGGATTTAAACAGATATTCAGGAAACTTGCATAGCACACTGAAAGTGAATACACTATAATAAATGCTAGCAGCTATTTCTATTATCTCAACGGCTTCATTTTCACTAACGCCCTGCTCACACGGGCTGTGAGGAAGGTCCCTACCGCACCATGGCTGTCAGATGGTGCAAAAGGGCTGAGCTGGGACGGGAACAGCAAATTAGAGAGGTAGAGAGAGATTTGGAAGATGCTTCAGGGGGTGAGTTGAGAAGAAAGACTGGCAAAAACCATCATGAGAAATGATGTCAAGAATAATTCCCAGTAATGGATGAATTAATTTTTAAAATGTGGTACATATACACAAGAGAATACTATACAGCCTTAAAGAAGAAGGAAATTCTGCCATCTGCAACGTGGATGGTGCTGGAGGACCTTATGCTCAGTGAAATAAACCAGGCATGGAAAAACAAGTACTGTGATCTCACTCATATGTGGAATCTACAAAAGTCATTATCACAGAAACAGACAGTACAATGGTAGTTACCGGGGCTGAGGGGAGAGTGGGGCCGGGAAAGGGGAGGTGTTGATCAAAGGGCATGGCATGGTAACCACAGTTAATAATAATGTATTGTATATTTCAAAATTGCTAAAAGATTTTTAATGTCCTCTACAAAATGTAAGCTGGTGAGGTGATGGATATGTTAATCAGTTTGACTGACTCTACAATGTATACATAGATCAAACATCACATTGTGCACCACAAAAACGCACAATTATTGTCAATTAAAATGAATAAACAGAACAGGAAAAAGGAGGCATTCCCAAGTTGTGGCTTAGTGGTTCACAGTGGCTGCTGGCTAAGTCAGGAACACACAAAAGAGAAGCTGTTTTGAAGGAGGAAGATGACGCGTTTGGCCAGGTTGCTTTGAAATCTCAATTGAAACTTCCAGGGAGGATGTCTGGTAGGAAACAGACCGAAGGTCTCAGAATGACAAGCAGGTCAAAAATAAAGAATGTGGGAATCACGGGCATCCACCAGTGATGGGTGAAGCTGTGGCGGCAGATGAGGCTGTCTACAGAAACTGCCGAGTACAAAGAGGAAGCAGACAAATCAAATGCCCAGAGAACAGAAATACAGGGGATGGTAACACAATTATTGCTGTGGGTTACATTTTATTGGCTTAGGTTCAAGGCTTTTGGCTTAGGAAAGCCACACCCTACCCAACTGGAGAACCAGCTGTCTCACTCCCTATTGCCCGCACTTCCCAGCTTTCCGAAGAGATGCAGCGCCTTTCCTCTGCCCTCTGAACAGCATCTGGAATGTGAACTCTGATGTCCTTCTTGCTTTGTGAAACCTTTTCTCAGGTACTTTCTGCACTGGGGAGGTAACACTTTGTACATGACACAGTCTCTGAGCCCTTCTGACGGCGTCTCTCTCTAAGCACGCACGTTTATCCTTTCCTTTCCTGCTTGTACAAGAAACTCAAGGGTCAAATAGGGCCAAAATTTAGGCTCAGTGTTTTGAAGGCAGAAACACATCTGATCAACTTATAATTTCTGTCTGTAAGATCTTAAACTCTGAAAGAGATTAACTTACAACTTATTATATAAAATAGCCTCTAAACAAAATTTAGCTGATTTTGTTTATATGTACAGCACAACAAGGAAAATGAAACACACACATATAGAGATAACACAGTAGTGAAGACACAACACTGCACTCATTCACATCTAGGTATTCAAATGGTTTCCAACTTGAAATTTAACTATATTCCATTCAGCTACAATAATCAAATATGTAAAATACAGTATATGCAGTTAAAGCAAAACTCTTTAAAATCAGCTGCTCCATATAAAGGAACTTCCCTGGACATATAAGAAAAAGGAGCTGCCCCTCCACACCTTTCACACTGGAGCTTCCGAAAGAGATATACAGGCTTAAAATAAAACTTCAATTAAAAATTTAATGCCAGGCGTGTTTAATGTCTACAGGCTTCGTCAGGTGAAAATCTGCAAGTATACAAGTTCTGAATGAGATGCTTACTTTTTAAAGACTGGGACCCATTAAAAAAGTATTTTATATAGGTAAAAACACTCCCTGGAATTACGTAATTATACCTACCACAATAAAACTATATGCTGAAGTTGATTAACCACACAGCTCTGTTTTTTCTTTCTCAGAGGTCTGAAAGAATTTGGTTGGTGGCAAATTTGGTTTGCACACTTAAATTGCAACTTATTTGCAACATATTTCTTAACTCTCTAAGAGCCTTCAAAATTAGCTCTTCTAGAATACAATGAACAGAAGAAAAGCGCTAACCTCCTAAACAGAAAAGGCATGCAAATTAAAATACAACAAAAGCCTATTTTAACCTATCGAACTAAACATCGTAATTAAAAAGATGACAGAAGTGTGATGAGATCAGCTTCCAAAAAGCAATCTGGCAATATTTACCAGGTGTCTTTGGGGCTGTGAATCTGCTTTGGGAGTCTGTCGTGAGGAAGTCATTAGACACGTGATCAAAGACTATCTTTCACTTCTCAGGAACAACAACAACAATTTAAAATGACCTTAAGGTTACCAGTATGGGAGAGGTTAAAAATACTATGGTATACCTACACTAACAAATGTTATAAAGCCATAAAACACATTTTACAGAAATCTTCAACAAAAATGGCAAAGTACACACAACAGAATATACTCAGTAGAAAAACACAATGTCAAGTGAATTCAGAAAAATGTTTCTTTTTTCTCAAATTCCTTTTCACCATGTTTCATATTTTGATAACATATAGATAGGATATATAAAGTCATGGTTACTATAAATACTAAAACAGTAGTGTCTACCTTTGGTTAGTGCATTATAGATTATTTTATTTTATTTTATTTTTTAGACTTCCCAATACTTTTCTTTTTAAAAATAATGGTTGGGTCTTACTTTTATAACTTGAAAAAAAAATGCATGACTGGAAAAAGACATCTCCAGGACTTGAGCAAAAGTTAAACGGCACAGGCAATACTAATGAAAATGCATGCACATGGCAGGACGCTCCCTGTTGGCACATACTGTCTGGATTCAAACAGCACCGAGTCCACCAAAGGTTTACAGTGGGGCTTATTTTTAAGGAGGAACCTTGTGGAACATGATGATTTGGATACCCTGATCTCATGAATTACCATTCAATGTGGTTTCATAAAGGCCAAAACAATGTTCACTAGCCGGCCAGCTTCACGTCCTGTTTTCATTTCTTTGGTGTGCAGTGGACCCTTGAACAACATGGGTCTGAACTACATGGGTCCACTTGTACACCCATTTTCTTCCACCTCTGCCACCCCGACACAGCAAGACCGACCCTCCTCTTGCTCCTCCTCAGCCCATTCCACGTGAGGATGAAGAGGATGAAGACCTTCATAATGATGATTCACTCCACTTCATGAATAGTGTTACTACACTTTCTCTTCCTAACAACTGTCTTAACATTCTCTGTTCTCCCGCTTACGACATTACAAGAATACAGTATGCAACAGATGATACACAAAATGCATGTTGATGCGCTGTTTTATTCCTAAGGCTTCCAGCCAACAGGAGGCTACTAGTAGTTAGGTTTTGGGGTAGTCAAGAAGTTATACTCAGATTTTCGACTGCACAGGGGGTTGGCACCCCAACCTCTGAGTTATTTAAGGGTCAACTGCATTCTCATGAGACCAGTTTTGTTCTTGAAGATGCGTGGTGCTGGACGGAAAGCATCCTGGATTTAGGATTAGGAGATGTAATTTTGAGTCCTGCCTTGCTGTGCTACTTACAGGTCAAGTCCTTGACCTCTCTGGGTACCTTTCTCTGGGAAGATTATGGAGCTGATGATACCATCCCTGATTTTGTACCAGGACTATGTGCACCAAATAAAAGTGTACATACAAAATCATTCTAGCTTCGAGCGTCACCGATCATTACATTTTAATAATCCCCTAAAAACATGCATTTGTCTCCTGTTCCTATATTAAGGCTAATTTATCTCCATGGTCCAAGGTTAGGAAGAGGTGAAGGGAATGAAAAACTGGCCGTTTCATGCTTCTCCTGGCATAAGTACCAAAAAGAAAGCAGGAGGAAATCTACCCAGAAGAAACACTTGGCCAACCCTGGCTCACAGCAGAGGAGTCTGAGAGAAGGTCTGACCCCAGTGACATGAGGATGCCCAGTGACAGGAGGTCCCCCTATGAGAGACCCTCATCTTCAAGTGCAGAAGCAGAGAGGGAATGAATGAGCCAGCCACTGTGACCTGTGCCCTGTGACTTTTCTGGGATCGATGCCTCTAGAATTATTTGTCATTTGGAGGGAAAACTATAAAACAACAGTGGCAATCAGCAGACCTTTCCCTTTGATGCCAGAAATAGATTTTACTTGGTTGGAATCATGAAAGTAACAGATTCACAAATTAATAAAATCAGTGCAAATGTTATCATCTAAATCGAGTTTACTATCTATTCATTTTAAACACAACTGAATTTCAAAATATTCAAGATGGTCAATTAAAAAAAAAATCCACATTCTGAGTGGGAAAGGGCCTACCATTTATATTGCTACATCTCCAGACCATTTGTATTACCTCGGTCTCAAAATGATCTGGACAAAGACAAGGAAGGATATGAAAAAATCTTTTTAAAAATTAATTTAATTATACTTCTTAATGATATAAAGTGAAGCAACAGTTCCTACTTAGTACTGCAAAAAACCTAGAGAAAACCAAACTTGTTGCTTCTTTTACATGCAATTCCTAATCATCTCACATATTTTAAAATAAATAAAATTCCTCCAATAAATATATTCATGTCATTATTGTTAAATAAAAACAAAGCAGCCACCTTCTACAAACAGCCACTGTTTTACTGCAAGATCGCACTTTGCAAATCTTAACACAAAATGTCTGGAAATAAACGAGACATTTGGCCCCAAAGGCTTAAGCCACAACATTTCTCATCAGGATGATTAATCTTTACGAAAAGGCAGGAAAACAAGACAGGACCGCCCACTCTGACATTTTCATTCTTTGACCAAAAAAATCCCAACGTGGTTCATGAACTGGAACCACCATCTATAAAAAGTAGGTAATCCTGAGTGCATGCTGATTATAAGATTAACCAGATCATTATCGTTCTCATTCTTTGCATTGAGAAAACTGTACTGACATTAAAAAGTGGTACCAGCATAGTTTTACTGAGAAATCTGATAAACCTTTGCCCAGGAACCAATCAACCTTAATAACAAGGTTACTTCATTTTTTCCTTTTCTGCTTAGTTGAAAAATATATAAACAACAAAGTGTAACACTAAGAAAACTCACTCCATTAATTTCTACTGTGTCCCTTTTGCCCGCCTTTCTGCACGCTGTGACTGGAGAGTGGGGAGGACATGTTTTTCAGGTAGGATGCAGAGCATCCCACAGCTGTTCTGAGCCAGCGGGCGTGTGTGCACGCGTGCATGTGCAAAGCAGCAAAGCAAAAGCATCCCTGAGGTCATACAGAAAGGGAGAGAGGAAGGAGAGGTGTGAAGAAGCAGGAAGAGGTTTTTCTGCAGGCTCAGGGAGTTTGCTGCTGGCTGTATCTAAAGTGTTCACCTAAAAAGAGTCAAATACGAGGTAATTCTGAAAGATCTGGGTTTGCTGCCTTTCCCTCCTTATTTTCTTCCCTCCTTTTCCACAGCTCAGGTGAGGAGAGAACCAGCTCTAACCTTGAGGCAGTTTTGCTCTAGAGAAAAGAAAAGAGTATCATATCAGCCATTCAAGGTGAACCACGGGAAGGAAGGGAACCATCCAAAGATGGAGCGGCGGAAGGGGGGAAGCAGTGTGGGCGTGGGGCAGCACGCAGAGGGAATGGGCACTGACAGCAGAAGAACACAGGCGAGGAAACAACTTGAAAACTGAGCTGGTAAAGCCGCCGACTTGTGCATTGTACATGAACTCGCTTACCTGTGTTATTTTTTCTATTCCCTGGAAGTTGTGCTTTTCAAAATGTTCCGCGATATTTAGGAAGGTGTGACGTTCTAGAAAGCAGCAATTACTTAGGACTATCAAAAGGCGCTGTTCCTAAAAGCAAAACACAGTTTTAGAAAATCACATTTATAGTGCCAGAGAGAAGAGCTGATGAACACTCGCCAAGTTTAATTATAATCTCCGCTCTTTAACGTCAATATTCAATGCTTTGCTGTTCTCGGCTGCTTCTTTCCCAATATCATAACATAAAGAGAAACACAATAAAATCCTGCAACTTCACTATTTGCTTAGAGTTACATGCAATATACTAAAGAATCAAATATTTCCTTTAAAACTTAACAGCTCGTATGGAAAAACAGATTGATAAAATCCCATTAACTAGGATCAGTTGGGAACTGGGATCAGTGTTTCTTATGAAAAGTGTTCTACTATACTGTTTACTGAATACTTTGTATATAAGAAAAGGCTACGGGAATAAATATTTTTAATAACTAATTACATTTAAAATGTAGAAACTATTATAAAACAGTTCATAAATTTTTTATAACTTGGAAGAGAATTATACTGCCATACATCTGTATGATGGGCTCCTTCAAACACCTTAGGCCATTAAGAACTGTTTGTGTTTGCAGAAGAAAACAAGGAGCAATCTCCCTCTAACGGGGAGTGAGGGTCGCTGAGGGTGGAGGACTCCACCTTAGGCTGCGGTCAGTGTAGCCAACAGGAAAGGGTACAAGCCAGTTATTTCTACATTCTCCAGGATTCTGTCGACCTAAAGTAATTTCTTACAAAAAGTACCAGACACAAATGCTAATAAACACTGTGTCCTTTCACAGTTCAAAACTACTTGGTAAATAAAATTCCAGGAATTGCCCTGATGCTGCTGGTGCGGTTCACCAGGGTGCCTGACCCATGCTCCTGCAGGTGGGCAGGCCTTCTCTGGAACAACTTTGACTGATTTAGAGCCTTGACTTAGATCCTTTGACTAAACCTTTGGCAAAAAAAACCCTTTCCATCACATACTCTGCATGCTCTTTCTGTGCATAACCAGAACAACTTACAGTAAAATAATTCGATATAGTAAATATGGGTATGTGGAAAAAAGATAACATCCTTGAATTTAATTGCCAAGCATGTTTTATATCTCCCAATACTTTCATTTAGCTCAACAGTTTCCAAAAACTTTCTAGATTCTTTTATTTTAAATGTTCCCATCTTTATTTCTGGCAGAGTGTATAGCCTATTCACTAGCTGTTTTTGGTCAACAAATGTAAGTAAAAGGCCTAGGGATTATTAAAGGATTGTCAAACAAGTGAATGGCCTTGAATTACCCTATGGATAGGAAATGGGGTACAAGACACGGTAAACAGGGTTCTATTATGTATAATACTCCTCCACATTTCGTGAATAAACGGCCAGAAGGAACACAGTGAATAAGCACTGGAAACTCGTCCAGGTGAGGTAGGGACGAGGACGCAGCACTCCCCCTCCAGTCCCTGGGCCTGGAATTACCATGACACAGTCCCTGCAAGGACAAGGAATAACTAAACGTGACATTTCATCAGCTGCCCTGAACACGCTGTTTGACTCAAAAACCTCAGCTGGTTGCTCAGTTTTGAAAATCAACCCTTAATTACTTTTTCCTTCCAGACTCAAGCCTCCTTATCTTGCAGACCTGAGCCTGCCACATCTTCTCTGCCCTGTTAATTCTCTTTGTTTTTCCCACTGTAATTTGTATGGCTCTTAAAACACAGAAAAGCTATTTGAGTGATTTAAAGTCTGACTCCTACAAGTACATTGTTGCTTAAATCTAATCATTCAGATGCAATAAAAGTGGAAAGAAAAACTGAACCGCACAGACTCTCAACCCTGGATGACTAATCAGAAGCTTATTAACAACTAAGATGGAGACGTATATTTGAAAACAACAGCTCCACCTATCAAACGCAGCACGTGCAGGTGACGAATACGGTCTCCTGTTATTTCAGTGATTCCCCACAGCATCTCTATGACGCAGGCATCACCACCACAGTTTTGTTCAGGAGAACACGGGGCCTGCGCCCGCTCAGTCATGTGCCCAAGGTCACACAGGATGTGATCCAGTGTCTTCTGACTCCAAATCTAGGTATCCTTCTTACCATAGCTGCTTCCCTCTGGATAACAGAACAAGACCCTGAGAAGATCGCACCAAATCTAATGAGATAGCTTTCAATTCAATGGAGAATACAGAGGAATTGAATTTAGTCACAAAAAAACACTGGAGAGTAAGGCAGGAGAGAGGAGGCCCTGCAACCTGCAGAGACACATGTGAGGGGCCTGGGGATCGTTGAGAATAGGCTCAATGCGAGTCAGCAGAGAGCTGCGGCGTCACGGGTCACAGGGAGTCCAGGGCTGACTCCTGTGCTCCACCCACTGGAAGAGGCACAAGAGCAGGACCACCCCAAGTGCAGGGGCACAGCACACCAGGAGGGAGTGCCTGAGGACTCAGAGTGCCAGCAAGGGGAAGACTCCAGCAGTCTCTGTTCAGGAGGTCCTCTCCTGCAGCCCTGTCTCCACAGGACTCCCCTAGCCCACTGCATTTCCACCCTCCACAAGCCCCTCAGCCCTTGAGGCTGCCAAGCATTCCTTTGTTTAAATGCGATTCTCCATCCCTCTCAGGAGTGCTGTGCTGCTGTATCTGGATTTCCTTCTATCTCTCTGATGAACCCTTTTCAGGGCAAACTGAGGCCCTCTGCTACTGGTGAGCCCATAAATACTGGCACCCTCAACATTATTTTGATATATTTGGCCCTTCTCTCATCCAACGAGGGTGGGGTTCCCCAGCTTCCCTCGCTTTCTCTGGGTGCCCTGTTGCAGGAGCACAGAGTGCCTTGGCGGCTCTGACCGGGCCAGCTGGCTGCTTTCCCCCAAGTGGGGACCCCGACCTCCCCCCACCAGGCACTGATGACGCTCTTTAGGCTACAGCTGGAAAACACTGAAGGATCAACCATGTCGCTAAACAGCAGAAACCAGCCCCGCCCTGAGGCAATGCTTTAAACCCTCCTGTAAAATCCATACCCAGCCCCCTCACTGCCGACACACCTGGGCAGGACGTCTCTCCCTGCTGTTGCCTGTGCGGACTCAGGGCCGTCCCCTGCGTGTCGCTCCCTAATGCTCTGCACTGATCACCCTGCAGTTCACACTTCCTTCTTTGGAACGCCAGCTGACCTCGCTTTGGGACGGCTCGGGACGGCTGCCACCACTCCTGGGGTGACTCCACCTGCAATTCTGGCTCAACAGAAGAACCAGCATTTTCTTTTTTGTTCAGCCAGAATTCTTAGTGTTCTTATCTACTCCCAGGCCTTATATATTGCTTATGTACTGCTGATTCACAAATCTGTATCTATATTTCTCTCCTGGGATCTAAACAAGGACATTCAACCACCCACTGGATATCTCTACCTGTATGTCACCCATTCAACAACAAAAACAAAAACAAAAAAGGGTTCTCTTGAACCTGTTTTTTCCCTGAATTCTCTATCTCAGTGAATGGTATCATTCTCTACCTAGTCATCCAAGGAATTGAATCTAGAATAATTTTTTAAATTACTTGGATCAAACCATATTTTTTCTAATATACCAAATCCCTTATTTGGGTATTCATACTTCTATACATAGCAGAAAATTTGGGTCAAACAGTTTTCCCATGAGACAGACACACACACACCCTTCAAACTCATGACAAACCAAAGAGGGTTATTTATTATTATTTTTTTGAGATTGAGTCTCACTCTGTCACCCAGGCTGGAGTACAGTGGAGCTATCTTGGCTCAGTGCAAACTCCTCCTCTTGGGCTGAAGCGACTCTCCTGCCTCGGCCTCCTGAGTAGCTGGGATTACAGGCGCCTGACACCACACCAAACTAATTTTTGTACTTTTAGTAGAGACAAGGTTTTGTCATGTTGGCCAGGCTGGTCTCGAATTCCTGACCTCAAGTGATCCACCTGCCTCGGCCTCCTACAGTGCTGGGCTTACAGGCGTGACCACCGTGCCTGGCCAGAAAGGGTTATTTTATTTATGAAAGCTAGAGTTTGAGTTTCAACAGATGAATTTATACACGTGATAATATATGTTTGTGAATCTTCTTGAATACATATATACATTTTAAAAAGTATGTGTATATATACATATGTATATAAGCAGTGTGTGCATACATCTGTTTGTGTATAAGTGTGTGTGTGTAGAGTGGAGGCTGTACTCAAATTAAAGGCTATGAGCGAACTTACAGAAATAAAGCAGAGAAAAACAGAACTTCTCTGGCTGAAGAGGCAAGAGCTGTGAGGGGGATGGCACCCTCGTCCTCTGCCCCCTCCCCAATCCATCATGGCAACTCTCAAGCACCAGGAACTACAAACGCACCCATTTAACACCCAGAAACCACACAGACGCAGACAGTATATGGAATGCCTGAAATTGCAACTTCAGCTGAAAATGTGAAGTGTGAAATTCATGTAAATTATACTTTCCTGAACATTTTGCATAACAGAGCTCCGAAGCACAGCACAGTGTCCTGCACCGCACGCTGCAGCAACGAGGCAGGAACAAAGGAATCTGATTTGTGAAACTGTTGTCCTACAGTTTTAAAGCGGTTTACTTTCTAGTTATCGTCTGACTCACAGAGGTCAAGCTGAAGTCTTCATGGATACTTCCAAACAAATCAGGGGAAGAAACATCCACAGAGAGACTGAACATAGAAGCAAGTAGAAACAGTTACAAATAAAGCACTCAAATTCAAAAATGCAATGAACTATATGCAAATTTTAAAAATGGCAATGAATTATGTGGAAAACATTTGGTGAAAAGTCACCATAACTTTTTTTTTTTTTTTTTTTTTTTTTTTGAGATGAAGTCTTGCTCTTGTCCTCCAGGCTGGAGTGCAACGGCGCGTTCTTGGCTCACTGCAACCTCCGCCTCCCAGGTTCAACCGATTCTTCTGCCTCAGCCTCCTGAGCAGCTGGGATTACAGGCACCTGCTACCACGCCTGGCTAATTTTTGTATTTCTAGTAGAGACAGGTTTTCACCATGTTGGCCAGGCTGGTCTCAAACTCCTGACCTCGTGATCTGCCCGCCTTGGCCTCCCAAAGTGCTGGAATTACAGGCGTGAGCCACCACGCCCGGCCAGAAACTTTTAATAAGTGCTTTAGACTTAACAGTTAACAGTTCAAAGAATGTCCTAGGGATAACCTGTTAACACGGGCAATGTGAAATTTAATCCGTAATATCAGGGATCTGACTGACAGCAAATTCCTGGTGAAATCATGAGCTAAAAATATGAAATCAAATAAAAGAAAACCTAGCAGAATTAAAACCTTATTGGGTCTCTAGGGAGGTGACAGTTTTATATACTGAAAAGCCAAAGCCAAAACCAGTAAACAGACAAACATGGATAAATTCCCAAATTGTCAACTGAAGAGGTAAGAGGCATTTATTTCAGTATCATCTGTGTCAGAGCATAAAGTCCACAGAAGTAACACATGCCAAGTTTAATTCAGAAAGAACAGATTTCTTAAAAAAAAAAACAAACAAAAAACAGCACTTTACAATGCTGTCCTATACAACAGCATTATGAAAAATTACTACACAGATTTGTAAACATCAAGAGTTAACATGAGTCCGCTGGAGCTCCAATAACTAAGCTTGACCCAGACATAATTCTATCAACACGCTTAGTCTCTAACAAGAGTAACGGTGCCTTCCCCTAACACCAGACTCATAAAAATAATCAACTAGGAGTTGTATGTTTATATTTAATACTTTATTATGTATAAAACCTGTTCATTGGATAATAAGCTAATCATGTCTTCAATTTGCTTGATACGTCTCTAATAAGGCAAAGATGGGTTGAAAAGATAAACTACAGAAAGAATATAGGTCAAATATTTTTAAAAAACTATTAAATATGAATAATCTTTCTTTCTTACTAGAAGTCTTAGGATATAAGACCAAGTATAAAATTTGAGCCTGTGTTTTTAATTCTCCTAAATGCATTAATGAGATTAGTTTAATTTTTACTTACTGTGTAGTATCTATATCTGCATCAGGCTTGGTGCTCAACTGTTCCAGACAGTATATAAAAACCTAAGTGAAAAAATAAGTTTCAGAACTCTCAGAGGAATGAACTCCTAGATATTAATCTATTTGGACATTAAAGACAACTTTACATAAAGTAGAATTACAGATCTCATTAGTGGTGTGCTGTTGTGTGCATGCATGAATATGTGTATATACTGTATATGCCCCATTAATGATGAAATATATATCCCATCCACATCTATCACGTGAGTAATGGAAGATTAGAAGTGCTATGTTTTGATCAACTATTAAGCGTGTGAAGATATTTTCGGAAAAAGACGTTCCCTGATTCACTCACCCACATTCTCAACTTTCTGTGCCTGCGAAGCACTGGCTCCAAGAACAATCCTTTACACCCCAGACAGGACGTCAGCAACTAATTACCACTGAATTTACGTTGTGCTCTAACAGAGTATGTGTGAGGTACCAAGAGAACACAGGAAAGGGGAGCGTAACGTAAATGAAACATTTGGGTATTGCTAAAACAAGTTGGAATTAATCTTCCGTTAAACTTTGTTACCCACTTACCCTAAACTATTATGTCCACAGACAAGATGAAAAAAGAATGCATGTTTAGTGAACGTCGTCTGCAGATGATGAATAGGAGAAGGGTTGACTGATACTTAGTATTATTTGAGGCTTTGGGCATTACTGCTTTCAATTATTACCTGCATTATATTAATGCTTAGTTGGCAAACCTCCTCCTGTGTTTTAGGTTGTTGAAAGACCTGCAAGGAAGAATTCTGATTAAACTTTTTGGACTTTGCTAAGAAAACAAGGCTTGCTGTGTATGAAGTTAGATATAAACAGTTAAAACGTGGAACACTGCTACAGGAGTGGTGCCCTTCCTCTAAAAGAAGGACACGCGTGAAGAGTGGACCTACTGGGGGGGTCTCCTCACTGTAGTGACTTGGGTTGGAGAAGACAATGTAGTCCTGGGCTGATGGTCAAGAGCCAGGCCCATCAATCACTGTCCACAGAGTGCGGTCACTGTAACCGCTCTACCTACAACACCTGCACTCACACTTTAACCTGCATCAGCCTGTCTTGGAATCAGACATCAGCACACCTACGCAGTTAAACTAAAAGGAACAAGCAAGCAAAGAGGGAGAAAAGATCTTGCAATACAATGAGTCAAAACTTTACCACTCTGATTCCCAAGGGCTCCTGGGAAACTGTGGAGTCCGAGCGGAGCTCGAATACTTACACTGGCCTCTCCCGGCTTACACTCCAGGACCCCCTTCAGCGACTGCAGAGAACACACGATGCACTGTTCAAACTGACATGGCTGAAGGGAAAACAGCATACCATAAAATTCAAAAACAAGCACTGGCTATGAAGACATATTTAACACAAGTGAATGCGGCCCCAAGGTCCACATTTTCCAGATTAATGGAATGGAACAGAAAACACAATCTGAAAAGTAAACTCCTAGTCATTGAGTTTTAGGTATGGCATATGTTTTATACTTCGTATTTTAGAATGAATCAATCTTGAGACTCCAAAGTATATCTAATTCAATTAAAATAAAACTCAGATTTGACTACAAATTTTCTTCAAAATTCTCCCCTTCTAAGAGGGCAGTACACGGTGAGGAGCAGATATAGGGGCTTATATACTGAACGCGGATTCTGAGCTATGATCTGGGACGAGCTCAGTCTCCCAGATCTTCCCCATCTCTGGAACTGTTCAACAAAATTTAATGTTAATAATAATGACCTAGAGGATATACAGGATCTTTATATCAGATAGACTGTAAACAGTCATTTTCTATCTACATTAAGTTAGAAAATGAAACTTGAAAATATGCCCAACCAATGGCATTTCCAGATAAGTTAGAAAGAATCTTAGCTCCTAAGGCTGTTTAGGTTTTCACTTTGTGCCAGGAACTACTCTAGGTAAGGAAGATACAGGAGTAAGTAAGACAGAATTCTCATTATGTGAACATTTCAGGCAGGAGACACAACCATGAAAGTCAAAGTCGACAAAATGGTTTAAAAAAGTATAGAAATAACATAATTTAAAATAATAAGTGTCATGAATAAAAGAAGCAGAACTTGGCCAGGCGCAGTGGCTCATGCCTGTAATCCCAGCATTTTGGGAGGCGAGGCAGGCGGATCACGAGGTCAAGAGATCGAGACCATCCTGGCCAACATGGTGAAACCCCGTCTCTTCTAAAAATACAAACATTAGCTGGGCGAGGTGGCGGCGCCTGTAGTCCCAGCTACTCGGGAGGCTGAGGTGGGAGAATCACTTGAATCCAGGAGGCGGAGGTTGCAGTGAGCTGAGATCGCACCACTGCGCTCCAGCCTGGGTGACAGAGTGAGACCGTCTCAAAAAAAAAAAAAAAAAAAAAACAGAAAAGAAGGAGAACTCAGAAAACAATCATGATGGGGGGTCTGCTTTTAAATAGGATGGTCATAGAAGGCCCCCAAGACTGTGAGAACATTGACGCTGAGACGGGAAGGGCAAGGGGGATCAGCCCTTTGGAGGAACAGGGAAGGAGAGGAGCAAGTTCTCAGAGGACAGCGTACACGGCCCGCAGAGTGGGCAAGAAACCACTGGGAAAGCAGGACCGCAGGAAGGTTGTGTGTCATAACCACCGAACCTGAGTGCAGGTCTCGAGAGATGGGTGGGGCCGGGTTTCATCCCGAGCGAGACACGGAAGGCGCGAGGCTCAACCAAGCAGCTGTGTGCAAAGCATTGGGAGCGAGAGCCTCTCTTCCACACATGCATTAGTTTTTAAAAGTCTGGGAAGAAAACTGAAGAGAAGAAAGGAAATGGCATCTACATACATCTTTTAAAAGACAAGTTTATTTTCTCATGGAAAGGAATCCAGACTTCATGAAAGCTAGAACAGTGTGCCTCAGCTTTAACGTCATGTTATGACTGCACTTGGAAACCACCAGAGGGCATTATAAAGAATACTTAAAAGTGAAAGTACAGTAATAAAATAAGAAGTAGAGGATGAAATACCAACCGCACAGAAAGCATTTAAAGAGGTAAAATGTTTGTCAGGTTACTGACCTTACTCATCTAACCTACCCACCTCAGAAGGTAACTTAAGATGTTACAATGATAAATATTGCTATAATATTGACAATCGAATCTGAGATTCAACCACGGGCCATTACATGTTCATGTTTGGCCAGGTGCGGTGGCTCACGCCTGTAATCCCAGCACTTTGGGAGGCTGAGATGGGGGGATTGCTTGAGGTCAGAAGTTCAAGACCAGCCTGGCCAACATGATGAAACCCCGTCTCCACTAAAAATACAAAAAATTAGCTGGGTGTGGTGGTACGCGCCTGTAGTCCTAGGTACTCGGGAGGCTGAGGCAGGAGAATCGCTTGAACCAGGGAGGTGGATGTTGCAGTGAGCCAAGATCATGCCACTGCACTCCAGCCTGGGCAACAGAGCGAGACTCTGGCTCAAAAAAATTAAAAATTAAAAAAAAAGTAAGTATGTTGATGTTCATGTGTGGTTGTTTAGATATCATCTATTACAATTTGGACTCAACTTTCTTATTAATTTTATTTTTATACCCATACTAATATAATAAGTAGAAACAGAATACTAGAAAGTTCAATGAGTGCTTTCGGTTGAACTAGGAGTAGGTGATAGTCTACACGTTCACTATTTCTTTTTTCTCAAAGGAAAGAAATAGTCCAATCTCTATGTATTGTCAGTGAGTCATCCAATTTAGATAACTGTCAAAAGTTATCACAAATCATTCAGTTCTTCTGAAAGAAGAAAATTCTCAGAATCTCAGAATTATCCAAATTGAAAAAAGGCAGAAACCATTTTCAACATGAGAAGAAAACAGGATGCTTTCGAGTGAGCTGTTTCAGAGCTCTGAAGCTCTATTCAGAGAGTGCCTCAGCTGGGGGACAGTCATAGTGAGGCAGTGCTTGACCCTGGTGTACTTAATGGGATAAGCAGCATTTTCCTACCCCAGGCACAAGGAAACAAAAAAGTTTTCTCGTCTCAAACAAATGGGACTGGCACTACGGAAATCTTAAGAAAATATACATTTTCTTATATTGGTATGTGATAAGAGGTTAGGGTTATACAACTTAAGTCATGTTCAAAGTCTAAGAATTTTATATACAAGCCGGGTTAAAATACTAATACTCCAAGCTGGAATCTAGACTTGTGCTCTAAGCATTGATTCACCTTTCCTCTTAAGACGTCCATGCAGAATAGCTAAAACAGACTCAGTGTTGTCAGGTCTGTCGTGGTAGGACATTTCTTCAAGGACCTCTGGCTAGACCACATCTTGGCTGACTCTGGAAGTGCTATTTCCTAGGGCTCACTCATTCGCAAGGTGCACTGGGGGTCCGTTCTTTCGTCCCTGCAGATAGTTATGTGGCTTGTGTGAGAGATCAAATGTGGAATTAGTTATTTTATGGTTGCAATTGCACTAGGATAAAGTTAAAAAATCAACTACAAAGAAGCTTCTAAAGTAACTATTTCAGAGCATCTTCACAGAAGCTGATGTACTACAACCAGGCAAACGAGGTCCCGAGGCTTCCAGGGAAGCGCACACTAGCTGACCACGTGTACCTGAGGCACTGCCCTGGAAAAGGACCTGAAGCCAATCCCTGTTTTATGGCTCAGAGTTACTGAATATATGGCAGATTTTAAGAATGAGGCATAGGATCTTGACAGCAGACTCTGCTTTCTCAAACTGAACACACAGTCTTTTTCCATGTGTGCATAACTGACTTGAGGCAGGTGTGTCTAACCTGCCTGCACCTGTTTCCTCCTGGGCAAGTGATTCAGTGGACGGTGGCCCAGTGATCCCTTCTGGCCTGTCTTCAAGCTTACGGTGATAATTAGGATAGGTTTGTATAAAAGAGCTCTGAAAATAGTGAACTGAATGTATTATTATCATAGTAGCCCCAGTGATCACAAGTATTAATTTAACAAATAAAAATCATTTATGTTTGTTCAGAGCTTTGCAGTTTACCGGGTGCTTTAGTCCACAGGACATCACTGTATCCCACCCACATCACTGTGAAGACAGGTTCTGCTCCTTGTTTACAAACTAAGAAGACTCTAGGGTCAGACAGACCACATGGCTTCTTTAGGATTGAACTAGGTTCGATTCCAAATCAAGTGCAATAAATTTCCCCTTCATACCAGTGCTGCCCAATAGGTGTAGAATGTGAGCCACAAACATAAGCCATGTAAGAAATTTTAGATTTTCCAGTAATCACATTTTAAAAGCTTTTAAAATAAACTCATAAAGTCAATTTTCATATAATCTATTTAATGCAACCTATCCAAATATTATTATTTCCCACGAAGTCAATATAAAAAGTGGACATGGCTTACATTCTGTCTTTTTGTGCAGGTGGTGCAGGTCCATACCTTTCTCTAGAGATTTAGTGTGAGGGAGAATTAACTACAGACTAGTTGCTCTTTAAATACAAATAATTGTGACAAGTAGAAACCCGATGGATTAAAATTTTCTTTCTTTTATAGTTTGAGATGGAAGTTTTGCTCTTGTCGCCCAGGCTGGAGTACAAGGGTACAGTCTCGGCTCACTGCAAACCTCTGCCTCCAGGGTTCAAGTGATTCTCCTGTCTCAGCCTCCCGAGTAGCTGGGATTACAGGCATGTGCCACCATGCCTGCCTAATTTTTGTTTTAGTAGAGACGGGGTTTCACCATGTTGGTCAGGCTGGTCTCGAACTCCTGACCTCAGGAGATCCACCCGCCTGAGCTTCCCAAAGTGCTGGGATTACAGGCATGAGTCACAGAGCCCGGCCTAATTAAAATATTTTTATAAAATATAAAGCATTTAAAATAGAATGATAATTGACTTATCAGAAAGATAAACTTCCCTAACTCATTTTAAGCGTGATTTAATTTGCAAAACATTGTCAGTAAGCATTGCTTTTCTAAATCACCTGGTTATATAGAAAGTAAGGTACAATGATATATTTATATTAACTTAAGACAGGAGCTTGAACTTTGGAGGAACAGAATAAGTCAAAATTCCCCAGCCCCAGAAGACGGTTCATGAGAAGTACAGTTAGCCCTTCATGCCCCAGGCTCTGCATCTGTGAATTTCACCAGTGGAGGAACTGACTGGATAGGGAGTCCAAGGATATCCAAAGCCAACCTTGCCCTTCATGCCCCAGGCTCTGCATCTGTGAATTTCACCAGTGGTGGAACTGACTGGATAGGGAGCTCAAAGATATACAAAGCCGACCTTGCTCTTCATGCCC
>NW_016814432.1:4581132-4598694 GCF_001698545.2 Rhinopithecus bieti | reverse complement strand
ACCTTGCCCTTCATGCCCCAGGCTCTGCATCTGTGAATTTCACCAGTGGTGGAACTGACTGGATAGGGAGTCCAAGGATATCCAAAGCCAACCTTGCCCTTCATGCCCCAGGCTCTGCATCTGTGAATTTCACCAGTGGAGGAACTGACTGGATAGGGAGTCCAAGGATATCGAAAGCCAACCTTGCCCTTCATGCCCCAGGCTCTGCATCTGTGAATTTCACCAGTGGAGGAACTGACTGGATAGGAAGTCCAAGGATATCGAAAGCCAACCTTTAGGGGCTTGAGAATCCTCAGATCTTGGTATCATGAAGGGGTCTGGAACCAGCCTGTGCTGAGGATACCAAGGGACGACTATACAGAAATTCAAGGGAATTTAAAAATACTATGCAGGATCATTGTTACTTGACAACCTGACTCATCACTGGTTTGTAAATCTGGGCAAGTCAAGACCATTTCATTCTAGTTTCCTTATCTGAGGCAGAAACTGCTAGTTGCCTCCTAGAATTGCTATTTCTTCTTCTTCTTTTCTTCTTCTCCTTCTTTTTTTTTTTTTCTGAGATGGAGTCTCGCTCTGTCGCCCAGGCTGGAGTGCAGTGGCCGGATCTCAGCTCACTGCAAGCTCCGCCTCCCGGGTTCAAGTGATTCTCCTGCCTCAGCCTCCCGAGTAGCTAAGACTGTGGGCATGCGCCACCACGCCCAGCAAAATTTTGTATTTTTAGTAGAGACGGGGTTTCAGCATGTTGGCCAGGATGGTCTCGATCTCTTGACCTCATGATCTGCCCGCGTCGGCCTCCCAAACTGTTGGAATTACAGGTGTGAGCCACTGCGCCTGACCCATCCTTTTTTCTTAATAAGGTAAGACAGAAAACAGGAGCAGCCACGTGCTCTCCCAGCCTCTATTGCTGACAGGGACAGGCATGGAATGTGTTCCGACCAATTAGATGGAGAGGCGATGTCAGCTATGGCTGCTGGGAGGGGACTGGACTTTCTTCTTGACAACAGCCAGGCCACGAGTGACCATGAGGCCAGCCTGAGTAGGAGGCAAGTAAAGGGTCACGGGGAAGAAGGACGGAGGCAGCCCAGGACACTGACTGCATGACCACGCTGCCAGGCTGCTGTGAGAGACAGAAGTCCCTCCCTGGTGAAAGCCACTGGGATGTTTCGGCCGCTGCTTGGCCATCATCACGGGCACAGCTACCCACAGGACCGCGAGGAGCACCCGGGAGACAAGTGTGAAGACCCGTGAAATCATGAAGATGATTTTCAAACCTAAAAGTCCCAGCTGAAAAGATGAAGATTCTAGAAACAGGTGACAGTTGGCTGCCTGGCCTGAGAATGTATCTGTAGTGGTCTGTGGTGGTTGTTTTTGTTTGTTTGGTTTGTTTTGGCTTCAGTGCCAGCAGCATCATCTCTTTTATCCTGCTTTTCTGAAAAGCTCAAGTTGCTGAGTAATTCAGAATTAAGCATACTCTGTTTTAAAAAAGTAATTCAAACAAAATAGTAAGTTATACAGGACGAAAAGGTCAACTCTAAAAGAAATCCACTATTTTCATTAATTTTTTAATATTTATGGTTAGTGTTAAGCAAAATGTCTCTGAGAAGAAAACTTTAAGAAGCTTGTATTTATTTCTATTTAGAGCTGCAACATACGGAGCATATGCTCCCCTATTAATATGATAAACCATTTATTTTAAATACACACTAACGACTAATAACTGAAAAGAATTTAAACTTACTAGAGAAGTCAGTCCTTCATTATCAACAATCCAGTCTTCTTTTTCAGCTAATCTCTTTATTTCTATATGAAAAGAAGCACACAAATACATTTTATTATATTAATTTCAGTACATTTTATACAGATTAAAAATTTATACAGGTTATGGTTTTTAATTGTTTTATATAATAGGTTTGTAAAAACTTGATGAAAGTAGGCAAAGAATATAATTTTGGTAGACTTGAAGATTTAAGTACTTATTGTTCATTGGATTATTCTAATAAGATATTAATGTAAATAAAAGTTTTTACTGCATAGCCCAATTTGGGGAATTCTAGGTTAGATTTAATGACAACTTGAGACAATGATTTACTATTTATTCAGGATTCTTCACAACACTAGACATGTACAAAATAAGTCATACAGTATTTTTTTTCCTAAACTTTCTGATGAATAATTCGGATGTTTTTTGAATCCTATGCATTCCTGACAGGGGCAGTATGATTCTCAGTTGGCTAAAGGAATGCCACCTGCTCAAACCTTCAGCGTTGGGCAGGCTCAGGTTCCTAGGTGAGGAGGAGGTAATAAACTGAGAGGGGAATATCCAGCCTCTCACCAGGGTTCCATTCCCGTCCCGTTTACACAGTGTCACCCACCAATTCTGCAGCGGTGTAAGCTTCCTACCGAAAAAGCCTGATAGTAGACAGTAATGGCCTGTGCCATTTTAGCAATATTCTCTAGCAAAAGAAATGCTTAAGACAATCTATTTTGAAAATATTTAATAACCAAAGGTTGCTCTGTAAAGAAAACCTTTTTTTTTTATGATTTTATGTAGAAAAGCCTGAAAAATTTAAAAAGTATAAAGAACACAAGACTCATCTATGATTTCTAGAATCCAGAGAACCAACACTAACAGGGTTTCCTTTGACTGGACACTGATTTCTACAAATTAAAATTTTAAAACATACATCCATATATTTTCAAAACTTAGACCCTATGTTTTCTACTTAACATTTATCATCAGGATGTTCTTATATCTTTAAACGTTTTCAAGTGTATCCATCTTAGTTTCTGCATGCTCTTAATTCTCAACTAAATTGATTTGAAAACACATCACAAAAAGAAGAAACACTCCATTCAGCAGCTGGAAATAAGATGAATTAATATATTCAAATTTCCAGAAGAATAATTTTCCCTAGTTTTCAAAGATTTGGAAACTGAAAGGAGGTGGCACATTCAGATCATTGTTGTACAGTAAACATCACCAATTTATCTGAACACACCTTCCGCCGTGTGCTGCAACGTGACCATTACGCAACGTACTCGGAGATCCAAAATGAGATCCTGGATGGTCTGTAACAGGTCATTAGGAATTTCAAGGGCAGTCAACGATTCATGAGTAAGTCTGCAAACACACACATCCAAACAAAAGTGAGCAGAGTGGGATCGCAAAGCAATTCCTAGCATCACGTTCACTGTATAATAATTCCTCATGGAGCTTGCAGGCTACAGCATGAGGCTGAAAACAGAAACAGACCACAGCAGGGATTGTACTATAAGAATAATCCTGAGTTAAACAACGGAGAAGATGCATAAATAGAAGAACATTCTCGTCCAACATAAAAACCAGGAAGAGTGAGGAATTTAGCTGTCAGATGATGAACAGGAAACAGTGGAGGCAAAAGGACAAAGAGAAGGAAAAGAAGAATTTCGTCTTTACTGAACGTATTAAAAACATTCCATACTGAGCATTTTCTTTCCAAAAAGTTAAAAAAAAAAGGCTCCCCCTTCTCTGAGAATGTGTACGCATTCACCTTACGGTCTGGACGGCGTGAGCGAGCCACTGCCCGGAGAGCTCGCCCTTCACCTCCCAGCCTCCGTACTGCTTGGCTTCCCCATCCCGGATGCTGAGGGGCAGCAGGGCTCCACGGGCCAGCTTCACCAGGGAGTGCATGGCTTCCTGAATCATTTTCTAGAAAACCAGGAACAAGCATAACTGCACTCTAACGTAATTAATTGGGTTACATTAACTAAAAGATGCTGCCTGGGCAGTAACGGATGTCTTGAATACGAAGTGAGAAAGGACAGCCTAACCTTTGAGGAAGCCGGCACAGTTATTGCCTCACTCACCTTCAAATCATTCTGTCTTTGCCTCACGTTCTTTGATCTTTCAACCTGACCTGACTTCTCAGCAGTCTTAAAAATCAAAAAACAAAATAAAACGTGTTAGAAATAATTCATAAGAATAAGAAATGCTTTAGCACTTGTACATAAAGAGAACATTAAATATGATTATAACTTGATTAAAAGAAATGCTTAAGACATAATCTATGTTTCTGATTAAAGAATGATTAATTAGAAAACCTTTCTTATCCCAATGAAAAGTTATTTATCTTTCTAAAACCTTTAAGTACAATTCCCACAAATTAATCTAAGAGTTATGTTGAAACTACCAATTTTATAGGTGAATTTCATCTACCATTTTCATCTACAACGTCGTATGGTTAAACCACCAAGCATCATAGCCACGAGAACACTGTCAGCATCATTTCTCATTAGCTAGTAAAGAAACCAAAGGAAGCCTAAACTCTGAAATCTGTCATTCTATTTTTAAATACTGTAAACTATGGCTCTTCCTTCAGAGATTTTCAGTGTAATTTAGGATAAAATACCTTCTATCATTCTAGAATTAATTTTTGTTGGCTTACTGATATAACTCATGTTTTTTTCCAATGTCTCTTTCTCCTTAATGTATGGAAAACTACTTTATATGGACTAAAAGAGAAACCTGTTCAACTGGATTTCAGCGAACTTTTTATTCACAAATTTTCTACCTAAATATTATTATATAAAATACCCTAGAAGGACAAGCCTAGGAAGCTTTCTAAATAAAGAAGCATTAACACAATTATACAATGTAAGATAAAATTCTGACACTTCACTGACATAACGCAAAAGTTAATCTTTAAGGTTAAAACGCTCATCCATTATTGGTTAATGTACGACAAGTCAAGAGACCTTTGAAGTCAAGAACACTTGCATTATAAATTACCATGATATTGACTTTAAGTTAATTTTACAATGCAAGCAATGTTATGTGCATTGTATATATATTTATTTCTGTATAAGCTATAAAAACTGCATGTAGGGTTAGTTTATATAATGAACATCTCAATGTAAGTAAAATATGGGTTAGGACTGTTGGGCGTTTTCAACAGATCAGACACACCTGACAAAAAACTGGGCAGCACAGAAACAGGCAAACATCCTTCAAACTCTAGTTTCCATTTTTAAATTTTATATTAAACTAGGCAGCTTTTATCATTTTTTTCTTTGTAGAAATACATTTTTGTCTTGAAAGAATTAAAGGTATGTATAAAAACTAAACCTGCAATTCATCTCAATAAGCATTCAAAAAGCGAACTCCTGAGTTCATTGGTCAATAACACTCAAAATTCTTTGTACCCCAGGGCTTAACTTATACATTGATTTTTCCTTTATTTTTAAGACAAATCAGAAGGAACTGAGGTGTTTTAAGCAGGGGAGTGCTGTGAGGCCTACATTAAGAAGAGGGAATGAGGGGCCAGTGTGCGAGCATGACCAGCCAGCAGGAGGTTGCGGTGGCCCAGGTGAGCACAGCCAGGCTGACAGAGCAGCAGGTGAGCCCGGGTGGCTGAGACAGGCCGCCTGAGGGAGAACCTACTGCCCTGGGTGCTGCAGTGAGGAAGGAGGCAGGCCCAGAGGGACTCCCACCCAATGCGCACCCGCCGGGCTAACACCAGTGGCTCTGAACGTCTGTTCAGCTGGTTTCCATATGCCCAGTGTGACAACCGGAGTCAGAACACGGGGGGTAGTATGGGGTGTGGGCAGAGAGCAAATGAACGCCTTGCTCGCTGAGGGCATAGAGCAGATGAACCTCCTGCTCGCCAGGTGACAACCAGAGTCGGAACACGGTGGGTGGCACGGGGTGTGGGCACAGAGCGATTGAACGCCCTGCTCGCTGAGGGCACAACTGGCTCTCTTCTGCGTGTTGCAGCTTCTTAGGTCTTAGGCGTGGGCGCTTTTTATCTTTTCTGTCTGTACTGTCTAGTTTGTTCCTATGGCTTCAAATATCATTTCTACCGAATGCCTTCCAGACGCCAATCTCCAGCCCAAATATCTCCTCTGTGACCAGATGTGAATACTGAGTAACTCCCAGGAATCTCAGTCTACCACATTATCAATGGAAATCTGAAGCTTCCTCCAAGCACGCTCTTCCTTAGGTCTTTCTGGCTTGGCAAATGGCACTCCTGCTCACTCAGGAGCCCACTGGGAGCAGTATCAGAATCCTTGCTCTCCTCTCCCTCATCTGAGCACCACTTCCAAAATGCAACCAAACCTACCAACTCGTCTCCAACTCCACTGACAAAACCTTCATCAAAACCACCACTGTTTCCTGCCTGGATGACCTCAGTGGTTTCCCCCACATTTGTCCCCACCAATTCATTGTGAACACACCACCAAGGTGGGTTTTTTTAAAACTGGAAAGCTGGCCTGTTCCCTGCCCCATGGTCTGGGATGAAGCCGCTGCCAGCTATGCCCGTCCCTGCCAGCCCTCCCGCTGCTCAGGACGCTTCCGTCCGTCGGGGCTTCCTTCCTTTCCTGATACGCTGAGCTGCCCTGCTAGTGCTGCAGGCATCCTTCTCGCTGCCTGAGACCTGCTTCCCTGCCATCCTCTGTGTGGTTGTGTCCTTCTCTTGTGCCACATGTCAGTTTCAATATCACCTCCAGGGAGAGGCCTTCCCAGACCTCCATTCCATTGCTGATATTCTGTCTTACAATCCTATTTGTTTCTTTTATAGCTGTTACCAGAATTTTTAAAATAAAAATTTTAAAAAATTATTTGGGTTCTGTCGCCAGAAGAGGAAAGGTCATGCTTTGGTGACTGTTTTATTCATATTGTAGATATGTACGTGTGTAAATGTATGTGTATGTCTACGTATTGAGTGTACATGCATGCATTTACACACGTGTTATATTACATGTTTACATACATGTATACATGTGTACATGACGTGTTGTCTGTTGTGTGCATGCATGTGCGTGCATGTGTATATAATGTGTGCATGCATGTGTGTCTCAGTACCTTTTCCCTGGTGAATAAACGATTGCCTAGGGTTAAGGTTCTCCAAGACCTACTTGAATACACTTAAGAAAGTGCAAATGCCCCGAATACGCTCGGTCCCCACATGAGAGTAGCTCTGGGAGGCGGCTGTGCCAGGAGTGACCCTATGACATGCTCCTGAAAAACTTAACACGCCCAGTTCTTCTCCTGGAGGTGAAGATGTCGGTAAATGGGATGAGCAGAGACTGGAGAGCTTTGTGTGGAGGTTGGGGGTTAGGAGGACAGCTTTGCTTGCTGAATTCAGACACTGCTGCAGAGCCCAGCACCTGCTGGAATGTCAGGAGCTAAATCTTTGTCAAGGACCTTGTGATGGTTAATTTTGTGTCATCTTGGCTGGGCCACAGGGTGCTAGACATCTGGTGACACATTACTCTGGGTGTGTCTGTGAGTTGTTTCTGGATAGATTAACACGCACATCAATGCACTGTGCACGGCAGAACCTCTCCTGGATGTGGGTGGGCCTCACTCAATCAGTTGAAGGCCTGAACAGCACAGAAGAGCTGATCCTCCCATGAGTCAGAGGCACTCCTCCTGACTGCCTTCAAACTGAGACACTGTGGGCTTTATGTGCCTTCACAGTTGAACTGAAACATGCGCTCTCCTTAGGTCTTGAGCCGGCTGGCATTCAAACTGGAACTGACAGCGTTGGCCATCCAGCTGGGCAATGCATCCTGCAGACGCTTGGGGCTTGTCAGTCTCCATAATGACATGTGCCAACCCCTCACAATAGACCTCTTCGCATATGTGTGTGTTTGAGTGCAGGTACGGCATATGCACCCTATTCTTACAATAGACCTCTTCACATATGTGTGTGTGAGTGCAGGTACGGCATTACGCACCCTATTCTTACAACAGACCTCTTCGTATATGTGTGTGTGTGAGTGCAGGTACGGCATACGCACCCTATTGGTTCTGTTGCCCTGGGGCCCCCTGACTCACGCTGACTGGCTCCACGGTGCTGCGGAGGGAGGCACAGGCCAGTATAAAACTGCGAGTGTCTGTCAAAGGGCATTTCTCCTGCTTGCATCCTCCACAGTACCTGACACCAAACTTTGTACATAGTAAGATTGTGCAATGGGAAGATTATTTCATAGTCATTTGTTCTATTACACACTTTTAAATCAAAGAAAAGAGTGAAAATCTGTTGTTAAAAAATATATAAAAATTAAGGCTAAATTTTGCCACAACAATTTTGCCCAACAAACAGGTGTTCATGATGAAATCTACTGGAGAGTAATTTTGTAAAATCCAAGGACTTGTCTCCAAATATATGAAAAGTAGAGGGGGAGGGGGCTAGTTGTGTGGCAGACCGCTTTCAGTTGTTACTTACTGTTTTAATTTAATAAAGAGTTGAATATCTCCTACACAATGGATTATATAAAGTTTGCCCTATTTTTAAAAGAAAATCTAATTTTGGAATATGTAGGCATTTTAATTTACATATTATTGAGTTATGTAACTTTTTTAAATGCTTACTCTTAATATTTAACAATTATTTGGCTGTTTTAAAGATTTTATCTAAAATACACTACATTTAAAATATATCTAAAGGTGAGATCTTAACCTACTATTAACCATTTCGTTAACTAGAAACCTTAACTCTTTCCTGCACACACAGACCAAAACTACTTTGTGGTGAGAGCAACGGATGGATCTCACTGTTTTGATTCGCATTTGTCACTTCACACGGCCTTCACTGGCTTGAAGAACTGGCTATTTTTTAAACTGTTGGAAACTTCATCTAAATTTTTAACGGATGGGCTCTTAATACAACAAGATAATTTTATCACAAGAAAAATAAGAAAATTCAAGTAAATTGTGTTTAAGAACTATCATGCTTTCTTGTGTGAGATTAAATAGCTATCAAAAGCCCCAGAACTCTTCCCAGAATTTAAGCCAGCATCTGGGTTTCACTTGTAGACCCGCAAGGGGAGCAAGTGTCCCCAGCTCCTCTGCTCCTTCATACAGCCCTGCACTTTCCTCCAGCTCTTCAGAAGAGGGCACATGGTTTCAAAACATGCCCACATCTGCAGAGCAAATTACATGTAATTAATAATTACTGCTATAAGCTTTTAAGTTTATAAACATAGGTAGAAATATCATAGGCATATCCAATTCAGCACAACCAACCAAGAGTCATTTTTTCATGTCAACATTAATGTTGTGCATGAGTTCTGAAGTAGATCATTTATTTTTCATCTACAACCAAATATTTCATTCACATATTTGCTATATAATTAGATATCATCTGTAAGAAAGCAAAACATACTCCCTTTTCACTACAATATCCTAGATCAAAAATTCTTAGGAATCTTATGACTCAAAAAAACTGCAGGGAAGGCAACTACTGTCCATGTGTGGTGGGCCACCTGCAGGAACTGAGGCGAATGAGGGAAAAGCACTTTGCTGGAAATAAACACTATGGTTTAAAATCCATGTCCTAAAAGACTAATCTTTTTTTTTTTTTGAGATGATGCATTCTCACTCTGTCGCCCAGGCTGGAGTGCAGTGGCGCAATCTCAGCTCACTGCAAGCTCCGCCTCCCGGGTTCCCGCCATTCTCCTGCCTCAGCCTCCCAAGTAGCTGGGACTACAGGCGCCGCCACCACGCCTGGCTAATTTTTTGTATTTTTTAGTAGAGACGGGGTTTCACCATGTTAGCCAGGATGGTTTCAATCTCCTGATCTTGTGATCTGCCTGCCTCGGCCTCCCAAAGTGTTGGGATTACAGGCGTGAGTCACCACGCCCGACCCTAAAAGACTAATTCTTTAGATGAGTTGATTCATCTTGACATTATTCAATTCTACTCCAGCAGTTCATCAGTCTACTATTTTCTAATGTTACAAAATTCATCATTTGTTCACAGTTTACCGCACACCACCCAGAATTGGGCCTGACTGGCATTATCTCAACTCAGAGTCCCTGAAAAGAGTTCCAGCTTTCTTTTTTCTTTAATTGCCTATCTCATTTAATCCCTACAACCACCTTTTGAGACAGATGCCCAGACTATTCTCTTTTTGCACATGAGGAAAAGTGACTCGTTCGAGGTCACATAGCTACTAGGTGACAGGGCTTTATAACACTTTAATCTTTGATGATGGCTAGAGATGTTGGGCCCCTACATTTTAAAAACTCACTGAAATCTAACATTTTTAAGACCAGAAATGCACAGTGACTCAGCTCCACCTCTAGTCGGGTCCGTATACACACCTCACTGAAGAGGCTTCCGTTAACGTAGGAGATCCAGAGCTTCCAGAAGTTAGGCAGCTGGCTCAAGACGAGTTTGGTCAATTTTTCAACAAAGGCCACCCTGTGGGGAGTTTTGTATCTCCACGCTAAGGGGGAAAAGAATAAAACACTATGATTATACTTTTGAATCAAGAAAACATCTTTGAGCATATTCGTGCACCCCCCTCCACCCCCCGCCAAAACTCAAACATGCACTAGGAATAGCCTGAGTCTGCGTGGAAGCTCGCAGCCCACTTGGCTGACACTCGTCACCAGACACTCCCGCTTTCCTCCTTGTCCTCTGGCAAGGAAGAGCCCCTCTCCATCATGGCTGACCAGCAGGCCAGGGCGAGGGACCAGGCGGCCATAGCCTCAGGACTGGGAGGGCTACCGAGAGGAGGTGCTTTGACTTGTCAGCCTTGTCCTCTGGATAGTATACGTCTCTTCAAAAAGCCATACCTTCCAACTGCAAAGGCAGGCAAAGGCAGGGGCTCTCTGCAGTCAGTTGTGAAATTCCAGCTAATATCAGCCTGCGAGAAATGCCATCATACACCCCCGGAAGTGAGAATGCAGGAAGGCATCCAGTTGTCACAAAGAAACATTCAAGTGCAATCACATACTAAATAACCCCACCAATAATCAAGAAATTTAAGAAAAACTAGAAACATTGAAACCTCTTTGGCTATACATCATTTAACACAGCTATTGTTGTCACTGGGAAATAAGGGCTTAGACTTCCTGTGGGAAGAATAGGTTCATGGGAATAAAGCAAGTGTAGAAATTCAGGACCCACTACCCATCTCCTCTGCCTCCCCTCTTTCTTTTTACCCCCAGGGCCATGCCTTCGCCCTGCTCCCTCCCACCTGCCTCCTGCCCCGCACTCCACTCGGCGGCCACGGCAGGGGCACTGCAGGGTCCACCCTGTCCAGTCCACAGCACAGCAATGCCGTGGATCAGGCTCTAACTCCTACTCAGCAGCTTCAGGGGCAGGTGGACTCCCACGAGAACTTCCATTCCCTCAGCCAGGCTAACTGCTAGCTTCCTTTCCAAATACCCTCAAGCAAAAGGATTTGCTGTTGTTAGTCCAGTGAAGGAGGGGCAAATGTTATAAACTGTCTTAAGAAAATTTATGTCTATTTATTACTCAATATACTTATAAATTATTAATATATTTATTTATTTATGTAATTATTTTATTAACGATTTAATAATTTAGTTATTTGATCAGGTGATAATGGTTAGAAAATAACACTTGAAAGGTACACAGTGAAAAGTCTACCTCCTGCCCCACCACTCCCACATGCCTAGTTCCCAGCTGGAAGAAACCACTGTCACTAGTTACTTATGACTCTTTCTGAAATACTTTTTATATACACAAGCAAGTATAGATGTGTTTTTCCCCCTCCCAACTGTTCTTCACACGTTTTGGTTTTACACAAATGAAAGCATGCCAAACACACTCTTTTGAAGCTTGGCTTTTTCCATTTAGCGAGATGGATCCTGGAGTTCTTCTGTGTTCAAACGTAAGGCAAAGGCTTCCTCGTTTTCTCCCCACAGCTCACTGCCTTTCACGTTTTGGATGTATCGTAATTTAACAAGTTCCCTTCCAATGGACAAGACTGTCTTTGGTCTTTTGCAATTAAAATTAATGTTTCAACCAATAACTGTATACCTCCATCATTTAGCACATGCTCAAGTGTAAGCGTAGAAAACTTCCAGAACAAGAATTGCCGAGACAAAGAGCACCTGGAGTTGTAATTTTGATAGACATTACTGAATTGCCCCCTAAAGGAGTTACTGACACTTCCACCGGTGTGACGTGTGCAAGTAGTGGCCTCATCAATGAACAAACATAGAAAACCCAAAACAAAATGATAAGCACTCAGAGTGTTTGCCAACCTCATATCTCATTGCAGTGTTACACTCCCTTTCTTCTTACTATTGTGAGGCGGAGTGTCTGTCCACACGCGTAAGGACCAATGACGCTTCCTCTGTGCAGGCTCTAGAGCCTCTTCATTTATTAGCCCTTTGTCTATGCTAGGGGTTGCAGGAAAAAGTTTACATTCATTTTCACAGGTGTGAAAGGAACGGTTCTTCACTTAAGGGCACACTGTAAACTTTTATTTGTTTATTCAGACAATATTTACTGAGGATGAACCGTGTGCTTATCATGTGGCTCCACTCAAGATCAAAACTCACTCTGAACCAGGCAGGCAGCTCAGGATCCAACAGAACAGTCAATTAACCTCTGAACGCTGAACCAGGCAGGCTCTGCCTTCCCAGCTCAGGATCCAACAGAACAGCCAATTAACCAATTGAATACAGCACGATGGCAATCTGAGGTGAACGAGTTTCATCTGGAGACAGCAGTTTCGGTCTCTTCTCCCCACAGTGCTTGGTAACGCCTGTTTTCCAGATGGCAGGCGGCAAGACTCAGGGCGAGGCCATGGCTGTGTCAAGGGTCCAATGACGAGGTGAAAAACAGGACACGAAAATCTAAAAATGGAAGCACTGAAAGATTTGCCTTTGACTGATCTGGATGTTTGTCTCCACCAAATCTCATGTTGAAATGTGATCCCCAATGTTGGAGGAGGGTCGTGGGGGCGGGTCCCTCAGGAATAGCTTGCTATCCTCGCAATAATGAGTGAGTTCTCGCTCTGTTCGTTCACACAAGATCTAGTTGTTTCACCCATTTCCCGTTTCCCCTGAGAACACTCTTGTCTCTAATCCTGATGGAATGCCATATACATTTCTATTACATCAGGATTAGAGACGAGTTCTGTTGAGAAATAATTCCAAGAACAGTTTTTATATTTTGTTTTCACATTGAAAATCAGTGAGATTTGCTTCAGCCTCACAGAGCGTGTTTCTGTGAAATTAAGTGGGCATCAGCAGTGCGCTGCACCTTTTTCCCTCAACGGGAAACGGGTTAAAAGGGCCTGGAGTCTCCATCCTCTCCCTCGCTCCCTCTCCTGCTGTGTGACACGCTGGCTCCCCTTTCGCCTTCTGCCATGACTGGAAGCTTCCTGAGGCCTCCCACAGCAGATGCCGGTGCAATGCTTCCTATACAGCCTGCAGAACTGTGAGCCGATAACCCTCTTTTCTTTACAAATTACCCAGCCTCAGTGTTCCTTTATAGCAACACAAACAGACTAACACAGCTTAATATTAGAGCAAATGGATTCTTATATGGTATCTTTCCCAAGAATAATGTTTCAAAAGATCTCAGCTCCTCTGTGCAATTACCTTGAACATTATATAATGTTAGCCGCTGTCCCACAGAACGTAGGAGCAAACAGTTCTGAGCTAACATTGTTTATTCTAACGTTTGGTGAGCTGGGAGAGGAATGAGAATCAGACAAGAAGAAGGAATACCAACAGTTAGTTATGGAAGCCTTTCATTTAGTACAAATAAATCATCCAACTTTAAGGTGCTCTTATGATGAACATTCATTTATATTAATAAAACCTTAGAAAAATTCCCTACTGCAATGCTTGTAAGAATAAGATAAGACATTTTAAACAACTTTAGAGGTATCTGAATTTAATATAATGTAAGATATTTCTATTAGTGTATTTAGGTTTCTCGTATCTGTGACTGAGATCACAAACGGCTCCTGACTAGTGGGTGCATGAATGCCTGAAAGTCAATCATGTTGTATCTCAAATAGGGAAACGGTAAATATCAACTCCAGAAGGTTCAGAAATGCAACATACTTAAAATTCTAGATGCTTCATCTTAGGAAAAATTATTAACAATTATTTTATGGTTAATTAACAACCAATCCCTCTTTCCAAACCAAAGTTTAAATTTCATCAAAAACGGTATGCTGATACTACTTTTGTTGCAAATTCCATCTTAATGCAGTTCTCACAGAATTTTTTTCTGTGGCATTTTAAAAAAATTCAACCACAGAAAGAGTAAAACTAGACTCGAACTAAATATGTTTAATAAACACTGACCTGCACCCAATGACTTAAAAATCAAGTAGCATTTCTTTAAATGTAGTATATATTTTAATTATTAAATTACTGGTAGTTACTATAACAAGCAAAAGAGATGATGGCTGATAATACTTAGCACTGGTAACAACACAAACCGGGGAAGTCTCCAAGAGATGAATGTTTGAAATTACACGGTTACAAATTTAAAGGACCCAGTGGCAGTCGAGGGAGATACTCACTGTCGTCTCGACCAGACTGAAAGCTGCTGCGCCTCTTCAGGGACGCTGTCTGACTGAGATGGCCCAACACTGAGGGACGTGTGTCATTATCGAGATCCAACATGGGGCTGTGCAGGCCTGGGTTAGCTGGGGAAGAAAGCAGAGTTTTCTGTAGGCTCTATGTACTCTTGCTTAGTTGATTTAATGGACTGCTTCTCTGAGGCTATTTCTTGCTCAACTGCTCCACTCTTAAATAAAGCAGTTATTAAATAAAATTAAAAACAATTTTCTCTAAATAGATTTTAAAAGTAATTCTCGGTTCGGCAAAACTGGGTGGTGGTGGGAGGATAAAGCTATAAACACAAAATGTAGCAGGAAAAATCATATTTTGCAAAACAACTTTTGGCACTAGGAAAGAAAGTAATGGAGTTCGGACTCTTCTGTTTCTTTAAATGTAGCTGACTGACACATCTTTGTAGCATAAATCTCCTTTGACCTCTCCCTTAATGCCACACTTTACATTTAAATCCCCAAATCCCACCATTTGTTTCTTGGACACATGTGATTTCACTCCCTATTGCTGTTCTTGATGCCAGTCATCTAGTGTGGATCCTTTTCACCTCACACTTCATATTCCAGAAGCCAGAACATTCTACTGCTATCAAGAAATTGTCTTTATTGTCTCACACTCAAATACTGCTTTTTTGATTCTCTTCTCAGAGGTCTTCCGGAAAACAGGCAGGATCAAGTCTACCCCAATGTTTTCCAATCCAAATTAGGTGGAGAATTAGGAAACAATTTTTCCAAAATGGATCGCAAAAGCCATTAGGAATAGAATTCCATGTTGCCAAACCAGTTAGTAAGGACATTGGCTTGAAGTGGTAAAATTTACCTTGTTAGTCTAAAACACCACTCTAAGCTCTTTAGCTGAGTATTCAAAGAGCTTTAAAATAAACTGAACTCAATGTGCATTTACAGAGTATTTACAGTAGTGTGCACAGGACACTTAAATATTCTCCCCACAAAAATGCACCTTACATTTTCCTGCCTTACTTGCTATCCTTCCTATTGGAAAGGCCTCACCCATTTTTCCTCTTCATCCATTTAAACCCACATCCTGAAAGACACCACTTGAAATACAGCTATTACACAAGGTCAAGGTCACCTCTTACTCATCTACCTAAGTGCTACCTATATTTTCTGCCCTTTGACAGCAGCGAGAATGCATATAATTTAATTGACTTCACATTCTACCGTCTGTAGTTCATTAACAGCTACGTATTGCCTGTCTCCACCAAAGACTGCTGTTTCCTCAGGGATAAGAAGTAAACGTGTCTCCACGTTCCCCACAGTCACGGGACCTTCCACAAATAACTCCCGCCACAGGTAGTAAGTGACTGACACTAAAAACATATTTTTTATTTTATAACTGAATAGAATATTAGAAGCCTATGGATTTGTTTTCAGGTGCTAATATAAAACATATTTACAAATTAAAGTAGTATTTTTGTGCCTCTGATAATGCAAACTATTCAATAACATTTAACAGGTATTCACTGAGCACCCTCCCACATGCGAGGAACTGCAGGCCCAGGGATAAAGTGATGAATAATATCTAAGGCCCTGCTCTCAAGATGCTTACATTCTGGTGGTAGAGGCAGAAAATAAACCAACAGATAATAAACAACAAAACTATAGCAAAAAACCGCTAAGCAGAGGAGGTAAATAGTGACTGTGCGGTGAGAAAAGGCCTGATCTCAGTGAGGCCGCTGGACGTGGCACACTATCGCCTCTCTCTCCGGATTCTCACAGATTCTCACTGGTAGGTCTTCAAAAGAAATTAAATCATTTGAACAAATTTTTTAGTGCAACAGAAACTTTTTTGAAGACTTTATTATGTTTTGGCCACTGTGCTAAATAAATGCTGTGCATACATTTGTATTTTGGAAAATATTACAGCTAAGATAAGAAGACTTATATAACCCATTATGTTACCAAAAAAAAATGTGATACAGAGTAAAAAAATACAGTGAAGAAAGTATTATTTTCTAATTGACTTTTTTCATACAAAATACATTTGTGTGTGAATGTTTTAGTGATTTATGACATTTTCCTTTGAAGTTTATACAGGTATCACTTCTATCAGTTGAGGGATTCAGGAAATTAATATCAAAATATGAATTTTCTAACACACTTTAAAGAGAAAAATAAAGGGGCCCAAACTTAGCATCACATTAAAAATACATATAAAACTTATAATTTATATTAAAATGCACATTTCTAAAGTATAAAAAACGCTTTAAAATGTTACATTTCACTTACTCTTGAAGGTTTCAGGACTATGAATTTGTGATTAAGAAGGAAAACACTTCCTAGTTTCCTAAAAGTACACATATACCATTTCTGCAAAAAATACAATTATTTCAGAAAAAGTTTTCTCCTCATAACTGGTATTTGTATAACTTTAAATTGTTTAATATTAAACCATTTGTATAGTTTAAATACATCTTGAGTTTTGCAATGGTTAAAAGATTGATATATTTTTTCCTTTAATAACAGAAACCGTATTACTATGCTTTTGTTCTATTAGAAACCACATCATCAGTTTTCTGTATCAGGAAAAGAAAGGTAACCATGAAGGAATTTTCCAGTTGGTGCCCTGGCATTACCGTAAGTACAACACAGCAGCACGGAGCTGGAACAGCACATGCCCCTCAGGACTAACCAGCATCTGGAATACATTTGGAAGATGTATTTTTGCTGAGTGTCCAGAAGGTAGCGCTTCACAGCTGCACACAAATGCGTAATATGCCCTGTCAACTAAACAGTGGGTACCAGCTTAGAAATGTATTCCTCTCCCTAACACTGGCATTTTTCTGACTGTCAAAAAATGATCTCAGAAAGAGTTATTTTATAGAGAATTAAAAAGCTTATGTTTTGAAAAGTAATACAAACGTTTTAAGTATCAGCTGTCATAAATTATGACGAAGTGTCCAAAAAAAAGCTCAATAATTCTGACACTCCTCTTAAATTACATGACTTAGTATTTCTAACTCACAAAATTATTACAAATATGAACTGGTTTCATGGTAAGCATTTCTATTAAAAACAGAAAAAAACATTCTATAAAACATAAAATCATCAAAAGGCTTTAAATATTTCATGTATCAGTCTATTTTGTCTTGTTTCACCTTACAATATGATAGCAATATCTCATTTAAAAAAAAACTATACATACTACCTAAAGCATATGGTGGTCAGGTGCAGTTTTTTTTTTTTTTTTTTTTTTTTT
>NW_016814432.1:4556561-4580158 GCF_001698545.2 Rhinopithecus bieti | reverse complement strand
TAAAAAAATACAGTGAAGAAAGTATTATTTTTCTAATTGACTTTTTTCATACAAAAATACATTTGTGTGTGAATGTTTTAGTGATTTATGACATTTTCCTTTGAAGTTTATACAGGTATCACTTCTATCAGTTGAGGGATTCAGGAAATTAATATCAAAATATGAATTTTCTAACACACTTTAAAGAGAAAAATAAAGGGGCCCAAACTTAGCATCACATTAAAAATACATATAAAACTTATAATTTATATTAAAATGCACATTTCTAAAGTATAAAAAACGCTTTAAAATGTTACATTTCACTTACTCTTGAAGGTTTCAGGACTATGAATTTGTGATTAAGAAGGAAAACACTTCCTAGTTTCCTAAAAGTACACATATACCATTTCTGCAAAAAATACAATTATTTCAGAAAAAGTTTTCTCCTCATAACTGGTATTTGTATAACTTTAAATTGTTTAATATTAAACCATTTGTATAGTTTAAATACATCTTGAGTTTTGCAATGGTTAAAAGATTGATATATTTTTTCCTTTAATAACAGAAACCGTATTACTATGCTTTTGTTCTATTAGAAACCACATCATCAGTTTTCTGTATCAGGAAAAGAAAGGTAACCATGAAGGAATTTTCCAGTTGGTGCCCTGGCATTACCGTAAGTACAACACAGCAGCACGGAGCTGGAACAGCACATGCCCCTCAGGACTAACCAGCATCTGGAATACATTTGGAAGATGTATTTTGCTGAGTGTCCAGAAGGTAGCGCTTCACAGCTGCACACAAATGCGTAATATGCCCTGTCAACTAAACAGTGGGTACCAGCTTAGAAATGTATTCCTCTCCCTAACACTGGCATTTTCTGACTGTCAAAAAATGATCTCAGAAAGAGTTATTTTATAGAGAATTAAAAGCTTATGTTTTGAAAAGTAATACAAACGTTTTAAGTATCAGCTGTCATAAATTATGACGAAGTGTCCAAAAAAAAGCTCAATAATTCTGACACTCCTCTTAAATTACATGACTTAGTATTTCTAACTCACAAAATTATTACAAATATGAACTGGTTTCATGGTAAGCATTTCTATTAAAACAGAAAAAAACATTCTATAAAACATAAAATCATCAAAAGGCTTTAAATATTTCATGTATCAGTCTATTTTGTCTTGTTTCACCTTACAATATGATAGCAATATCTCATTTAAAAAAAAACTATACATACTACCTAAAGCATATGGTGGTCAGGTGGGTTTTTTTTTTTTTTTTTTTTTTTTGAGATGAAGTGTCACTCTGTTGCTCAAGCTGGAGTGCAGTGGCATGATCTTGGCTCGTTGCAACCTCCAACTCCCGGGTACAAGTGATTCTCCTGCCTCAGCCTCCCAAGTAGCTGAGACTACAGGCATGTGCCACCACGCCCAGCTCATTTTTGTATTTTTAGTAGAGACAGGGTTTCACTATGTTGGCCAGGCTGGTCTTGAACTCCTGACCTTGTGATCTGCCCGCGTCAGCCTCCCCAAGTGCTGGGTTTACAGGTGTAAGCCACCGTGCCCGGCCCCGGGTGCAGTTTTTAACATCCCATAACAACATAAAATTGTGTTTGACTCTGCCCTTTTCAAAGTAATGCTGCATTGATAGGAGTTTTGAGAGGTGACTTGTTTTCTTGGCAGTAAATTTTCTCTAGAAATTAACTGTTCCTAGAATTTCTTTTCTGGATGAAAATTTTTAAAAAGCCTTTTTTCAAGTAGGAAATTATTACCTTTGGCCCTGCCGAAAAGGTGATAACTATTTTTCATTTGGGCCAATACTACCACATTGTTCCCCAAGTTTGAAATTGAGGCAGGGACTAATTGTATTGAGAATTTCCAGGGTCATGCAGTTGGTATCAGGTTCTGTAGCAGCCCACGGAGCCGCTGACCTATCCTATAAAATATACCTGTAAAGATTAGGGCTTCATACTATGCAATTTTAAAAGTCTTCTTAGCTATAAAATTCTGACTCTATGACTCAAAGTTTAAATCCGAAACCTGAAATCACCACCGAAAACAACACAGAAAAGACATTGATTCTGATCACTATTCGTACAATTTAGGACCCTGATCAGTGGTGGTGTCATTTTAAATGTATAAAAAGTTTGCCTCTACACATGGAGCAAGTGTGAAAATTATGTCTTAAAATGGAAATTACATCCCAAAAATACTAAAAGCAATAAAAAAAAGTAACAGTGTGGCTGGGTGCGGTGACTCACGCCTATAGTCCCAGCACTTCGGGAGGCCAAGGCGGGCGGATCATTTGAGGTCAGGAGTTTGAGACCAGTCTGACCAACAGGGTGAAACTCCGTCTCTACTAAAAATACAAAAAGACTGGCCGGCGTGGTGGCACGTGTCTGTAGTCCCAGCTACTCGGGAGGCTGAGGCACGAGCATTGCTCTAACCTGGGAGACAGAGACTACAGTGTGCCAAGATCACCTCACTGCACTCCAGCCTGTGAGACTCTGTCTCAAAAAAAAAAAAAAAAAAAAAAAAAAAAAAAAAAAAAAAAAAAAAAAAAAGGCACAGTGAAAACTGTAACGGAATTTTATAATATTTGTTACAGATTTCAGTCTGGCTATTTTAAAGATAGTAAGCACAGTAATAAACACACTCAAATGAGTAAGTACTTGTAAGATCAAAAACATGTGGTTGTAATCTCTCAACGAGGAGTAACTCCAGCTTATTCTGAATACAAAATTGCAAACAGGCACATCTCCCTGTAGCATGGGAAACCGTCACTGTAGTATTTCTAATTACAGAATTGTATGTGATGTTTGCAGGAGAAATTATACAAAACAAAATTCTGGAAATAAATATTCTTAGGATCTAGCTATATCTTTTAACTTCCCCACACTAGTATTTGACTTATATTTTGTCAATATATCAAAGGAAAGATACACATGTTATGACAAATGCCTGGAATTAGTATCTTGGAAGGAAAAAAAATCCTTAACATTAAAAAAAGACACAACGAAGTTTTTAACTACTGGAAGTCAAAAGTTAGTATTTTATTTTTCCAGTTAAATAATGCTTCTATAGCGTATGCTTGCAACATCCTCAAAATTCTTTTCTAATTTTAAGTATGCAGATACATTTAACAAATTATAAACAAACATAAAAATTAGAAAAATACCTCTGGAAATTTTAATGAGAGAAAAATAGTTGGAAAAATTTGTTTTCAGAAGTTGCAGAAATAATTTTCTTCCAGAACACTAATGAAACAATCGGTAGTCACTTCACTAAGAAGTGTAGAAAAAACCTCAATTATAAAATTTATATTATATTACATGTATATAAATCTATTATTTTTCACAATTTGCCGTGAACAAGTTGAAACATCTGCTATTTTTTCCAACAACTGTGAAATTTCTACCATAGTAAGACTTCAGCTTTATCTTAAACTATAGATCTGAAAAAATCTTCCGGAAAGCTCAGAAACTTAAAAGGTTTATATTAAAACTCGAAAAATCCTACAACACTGCAAAAAACTGATAAGGACGCTAAGAAGACTCGATAGAAAATGCTTATTATACCTAGAGTTCTGTAGGACTTTCAGGAAACCTTATCAGTCAAATCCTTTCCACTCAAAGCTGTGCAAGTCCTTCTGATTTTAAATAGTATTTTTAAAGCACACTCTACACCACACACAGGGCAGAAGAGACCCTTCTTAAGGGAAGCCTGCTGAGGCGGAGCCAGGTGAATAAGATCACTGTATTTTCTCATCCTTCATGCCTACTACAGCAAGTTTTCTCACAGTCTACAACAGTGTGGGGAACACTGATTTGCAGCCTCAGACTCTCAGAAGGGTGGCCGACTTCCTCACGGTCCTTAAACACCTTTGAACACATTTTCCTGCGCACAGCGGGCCCTTGTCCTGCGCAGCGGCCCGACCACCCACTGTTGCTTGTTGACCAAACACGGGCCGGGAGCCTCCACAGACACAGGCAGGATGGGATTCCTTTCAAGCACACCACACACAGGAATTTCAATGCCAAAGCTGGGGGTGGGGGGTGGGGTGGGCGTATCAAGGCAGATTACAAATTCCTCACGAATTAGACCTGTGTCAGCAGATAAAAATGCTTTTTGATCTTCTGATTATACATGTATACATATACATATATATGTGTATATATAACATTTTTAAAGTTCTGACAGAGGCATTTCCTTAATTTAAAGAGAATCATTTAATCCAAATTAAACAAAGGGAGGCATAGTGAAGAAGCCCCTGTTAACTCACTCACTCAGGACTGTCCTTCACAGGCTCCAGGCAGCTTTCAGATGTGCATTTCCATATCATTCAAAGCAAGCGTTCAAAAAAGGAAATGTAAATTAAAAGCAAAACTACAGGTATAAACTTTGAAGAAGCATTTACTGGCTACCATTGGCTAGTTATGCAAGAATCATATATTGGTAATAAGTAAGCTGGATAACTGAATAATCAAAACGAAATGTATGCTTTTCTTAAAGTCCTATGTCTTTCAGTAGGTTTCATATAGATTTACATGCAGAAAACTGCTTAGAACATATAAATAAAGGAATTACAAAACTGACAGAACACAGAACAAAAATACTTATAATAATCAGTATTTTTAAATGACCAAGTAAAGTTAGTATTCGATGTGTGTTTGACATTCATCATCAAACATTTGTTTCTGTGAAGGACGGGGACAAGTTTAGACATGAAATGACTTCCGGCTGCCAGAAGTCTTCTTCCAGATGCACAGTAAGCCAGGGCAGGAGAAAAGAACCAGCTGCTACAATCACAAATTGAAAAGGTCCTTTTCACATGGCCTTTTTGGCCTGTCTGATCTAAAAAAGATAGATTATTCATTGTAAGGTGAATAGAATCTATTATAAAACAGGAGAAACAAAAAAAAGAGACCTTAATCCAACTTTTTCCTGTGATATTCAACAGCTGTTACTTTACTACATGGGGATCTACAAATGAGCGCTATGCTATTCCAAAAGAAATCAAATTCTCAAGTCCCAGGTTACTGACTTCAAAAAAAAACTGCTTAATTATTACAAGTATTATTAGTCTTAATTTTAATTTGGAAGATAAATTGCTTTCAAATTAGAGTTTAAATCAAACCATTATGTAAAATGATTATGTAAAAACTTGCTGATCTGCACTCTGGTCATTACAACTGTTTACACAAACTTATGCTATTCACAAATAACAGTAACAGTTTCTAATGATATGTGTCTATTCACAAATAACAGCAACAGTTTCTAATGATATGCGTTTCAAGTCTAAGTTGTGGCATATTAAATAGCACCTGGGTTTTTTTCTGTCTCTGAAACAGTGACAAAAGAAAAAGGAAAATCAGAGCACTGGCTTGCTGGAGGGAAGATCATTTTGATTGCAATCATAAACTGGTACTCTTCTTCCACTTCCCTCTCCTGAATCTACTTTCTCTCTGTGTGCATATACACTGTAGACAGAGTATAGCTTATACATCTTAAAGCAGGTAAATAAAACCCCACTAAGCATTTCATCTTCTAAAGACAATTTTGAAAAACTCTGTCATCACAGCATGCAAATGAACAAGTGCACAGCAGAAGTCTCCCCGGAGGTCAGCCCACTGGCAGCTGCACACAGCTCACAAAGACACCACCCAAGCGCTGGGCTGCAGGGAGGGAAGATGGACATAAACCAGCATCTCGTATCTGTACTTGCTGCAGTTGTGCCTTTCCTTTTCTTAAACCAACTTCTCTCATCCTGGGTTCATGCTGTGATAAATATTCAGGAAGAAACAATTTTTTAAATCTCTAGAAAACTGACTTCATAAAAAAGAAGCTTCCTAACGTACAACCGCATTATAACTTCAAAATTAAAATTATAATTTTGTTAAAAGATTTAGCATATATACAACAATACACTTATACTGACTTTTTAACTATGAAAATATTTGTATGGTTCCATAGAAAATTCAATGAATCTGCTAACGGTTTCCTAATGGAGGTTCTAATGTAATGTCGCATACAGGAATATGCGAAAAGTTTAATTATACTATGTAAATTCAAAATCATAAACTGTAATAATATGATTTATGCACGTATGTTATGAGCTTGTGTAGAAAATACGGACTTTGTGTACCTTAAGGTTCTTGGAGTAACAGAAATGTTTTTACTTCTTTCAGCAAGTAATTAATACTTCAGTGAGTGTCAGAAGTTATGAAGAGGGTAGATACTTAGCACAGCCTGTTCTTCAGGTTTCTTTCTGTAATATCACAGCCCCAGCACTGTGATGACTCAAACCGCTCGAGATGGGACACATCATGTCTACGTTTTCAGAGAGAACCTGAGCCAGGTACACATGTCTTCTCCTCTGCTCTGTAGCTGTTCCGGAGGACTTACTGCTGACCTAACACTGTGGCTCCTGTTCTAAATGTTGCCTACTGAACCCTAATTCTAGTTATGGCCTTTTGAGAAGCTCTAATGAAGCACCTCTCTGAAAGAAGGGAATGCTTACCCTGTGCAGCCTGACGCCTTTTCCCTTAAGTTATCAGATGTAGCCAGCATATATTTTAACTCACATTCAGAACAAAGGAAAAAACACCTTTGAAGACCACCTTTAAAAATCCTGTTTGTGAATGTCAGTAGGGGGTTAACCAAAGGCTTTTCCTGGCAGGAAACCTCTGAAGACTCAGTCTAATTTTGGACCTATTTCACAGGGATTTTAAAAGGCGGGTGACACTCTTATAAGGTAGTAAAAGTTTAACATGTACAACAGTTCAGAACACAAGGCTGCTTTGAACATAGGGGAAGAGAAGCAACATGGTTAACCTGATGTTCAGCCCGGAAAAACACAATAAACTCTTCCATCAGCATTTCAAAGGTTTCAAGATGGGTTTTAACATATTAACCTTAGTTTGCTCTTGTTTTTCCCATCTTTTTTCACCCTTAGAAAAACCTAAAAGATCATATTTGGGCTACAGAGTTGCCCAGATACGATGGGCAGAGGCATGTGGAGTGTCTGGAGGTCAAGGCCCCGGGGTGTGTAAGGTGCAAGGGTAAGCTCCCATCCTGTCCTCGTGCTGTGCTCCGAAGGGCACCGTCTGCTAGCACCAGTGTATATTATTACTACAAAAACGAGTCCAGAGAGCGGTCTAAGGCGGGACTCAGGAATATCAACCGTACGGCAAACTCTGCTGCCAAATGCTTCATCTACAAAAGGATCTTTCTTGGAAAAAGGTGGCTTTGTAGGTAGGACTGCTGTCTCTGAAAACCCATCACCATCTTTGCTCATAAAATTTTCTCTGAATACCACAGGGCTACATACAATTAACATTTTTTTTCCCAAACCACCAAAGTGAAAAGCAAAAGTCTTTGCTTTAAAAAAGCAGACTTAAAAAAATATTTATATATTAGATTTCTTAGATTCACGCACAAAGACCACATTTACTTTAAAAGACATCAAGAATTATTTTCTGTTTGAAATATTTATAGTCTACCCATTTAAAACTGCATTTCATTTCACAAAGCTATTCTTGTTCTTATCCATTGTTCTGCTAGTGGATTTACTTAAACAAGTTTACAGTGTTAGTAGTCTAAGTAGTGATATTATAATAAAGGAACTACTTAAAACTTGCTGTCTTTATATTGGAATGTAGTCAGCTTTCATTTTAAAAGCTGGCTCCTGAGAAAACCCGCATAAAAACAATGTAGGTTTACAACAAAGTACCAGATAAAATGTAGGCAGTCCTTTTACGGCAAATCATTTCTAAGCCATTTCTTACTTTAGTAATTGCCTTTTCAAATGCTCCAGCCTTCAGTGGACAGCTATAATCAATTCAAGGAAACAGCAGGTGCCACGCAAACAAGTAAGTACTCTGTTACCAAGCACTGGGCATCAGAAAAGAACCAGACACACTCCAATCAAGAGAGAAGTGGCATCCGCTGCAGGCTGCTGGCTCTGCAACTTTACATCCAACTTATTTGCCATGAGTTCCTCTGGCTCTGGTGGGCGCACGGTGGGCCTTCCCAGGGACAGCCTTGCATTTCCCAGGATCCCTCCTGGGGTACTGGATGCTCTCTCACTCATCTCCATTTTCTTAACTTGCTCATTCTCAGAGCATTTATTTACACTGCATATATAATTTTAGGAGTGAGTGATGAGGTCTGCATAAAATTTCCTTAATAGAATTCACCTATGTATAGCAAAATAGCATAAAAGTAATAAAGACCAGAAGCACTTCATCTAGCTTGGCTAGTTTCAGGCGCAGCTCTTCATGAATCCCCAAGTACCAGCCAGCCTTCCCTTACCAGGGGAATGCTCATCGGTTCTGACTCCAGTGAGAAATCCTGCTTGAGGCAGTATTCGCTCCAACAGCGAAACAGAGGGAGGTGTTCAGTCACCTATTTCCCTAACTCACCGGTCTGGAGGGAGTGTGATCAGGTGAGAGGGGGAGACCTGGACACTCACTAGTCCCATCCCTACTCAGGATACAGAGGACGAGGGTCTGTCCCCTGGCTTCTATGAGATACCTTTGTCACATGCGAAATAGATCTAAAGTCACCCACAAAACGACAGTTGCCCAGATTTCTTCTCCATCTAAAATGTCACAATTATGAGAGGATGCTCAAAAGAAATTCCAAATAATATTTAGTAGGCCTTCCCCCGTATTACCTTACATTTATGTTACATATAATTAGGACAATAATAAAATATCCACCAAGGGTCCCTCGTCAACAACAGTTGTAGATTACATAAAAGAAAATTTGTGTGTATTCCCAGCAAACGTATAATTAAGGCAAATATTTTATATAAACACACACACACATATACATACATAGATACAATGACATTCATTACCTGTAGATGTAAATGTAGATATGTGGGTTTTTTTTTTTTTTTTGAGACGGAGTCTCGGTCTGTCGCCCGGGCTGGAGTGCAGTGGTGTGATCTCAGCTCACTGCAAGCTCCGCCTCCCGGGTTCACACCATTCTCCTGCCTCCGCCTCCTGAGTAGCTGGGACTACAGGGGCTGCCACCTCGCCCGGCTAATTTTTTCTATTTTTAGTAGAGACGGGGTTTCACGGTGTTAGGGAGGATGGCCTCGATCTCCTGAGCTCATGATCCACCTGCCTCAGCCTCCCAAAGTGCTGGGATTACAGGCGTGAGCCACCACTCCCGGCTGTAGATATGTGTATATTAAAGGTAACGTGTGCAATGACATACACATATAAAAATGAGAAACAGAAAAATACCGAAGTGCAAACTGGTCAAAGCACACTCTATTTCACTAATGGCGAATTCTCCTTCCATTCGAGGAAACGTTCTGTCTGCATCTATGCCACATGTCACTTACCATTTGCCTATGCACTGAGTATCAGCTCAAAGGCAATGGTATCGATGCGCTCAGAAAGATACCGAAGAAATTAAACTTTCTGAATTTGAAATTGGAGTGTTTCATATTTAAAAAGTATTCATATTTTAAGTAACGGTCGTGGTATTTTGGTTAGTTTTTAAAAAGAATCCTTATTTCTAAGAATTATATACTGAATTAATTATGGATAAAATGATGTGATCTGTTTTAGAATAATCCAGGGTGAGGAAGGGGAGAGAAGCAGGCAAGACTGGCTACGAGTTGATAAAATAAGACTGGCTATGAATTGGTAACTGCTGAAGTGAGGGTGAGTACATGGGGTATTGTTACATTATCCGTTCTGCTTTTAAATATATGTGGGATTTTCCAAAATTTAATAGTGAAAATCACTTCTGACCTAAGTTCAAAAAACCACCCCAATTTTCCAGTTAAAAGGCTCTCACGTGTTAGAATTACCTACATTTAGATTAGCAGTGTTTACTGACAATGACAGAGGGAACAGTTAAGCATGTTCTGAATGTCAAAAGAAAAAATAAAATGTGAATTTAAGACATTTATATTGTACTGACGTTAAAATTGTAAAGTTCAAAGAGTTGTAAGGAATTGTTTCTCCTTTTTTTTTTTTTTTGAGATGGGGTCTTGCTCTATTGCCCAGGCTGGAGTGCAGTGGTATGATCTTGGCTCACCATAACCTCTGCCTCCTGGGTTCAAGTGATTCTCCTGCCTCAGCCTCCTGAGTAGCTGGGCCTATAGGCACGTGCCACCATGCCTGGCTAATTTTTGTATTTTTAGTAGAGATGGGGTTTCACTATGTTGGCCGGGCTGGTCTCAAACTCCTGACCTTGTGATCCACCCGCCTCAGCCTCCCAAAGTGTTGGGATTACAGGTGTGAGCCACCGCACCGGCCCTCCACTTTCTAATGAAAAGATGAAGTAACGCAAGTAACCTGAGGCACTGCCCCCATTTCATGCACATTCTTTCGATTATTTCCCAAGTGATGAACAAGGTACGCAACAAGCTTGCTCAGAGTAGGTGAGTTACACAAAAGCTATGTCACCTTTTCTTTTTCCAAAATGCTGACTTCAAGCAATTTAGAATGACTATATATAGCAGTACATTAAGACATCAGGGAAGGGAAGATGAAGGCGTGTTTCCCTCTATCTCTGAGAAAGATTCAGACCTTTGGTGACGGATATTTAGGTAAAGAAATGACAAGATGAATGAAATTTTCTGGAATTTTTCCAATTATGTTGTCTTCATAAATTACACACATATTCCAGAAATTCAAATATTTTCATACCAAATTATGTATTCAGATTGTTTCCTGTAAGTGTAAGTAGGAAAATCCTCAATCAGACCACATATCCTACCTGTACCCAGTGAATATGGTGACTGCATTCATCACCACCTTTGCCGGAGAGCAGTGACATTTGTTGGGCACCTACAAAGTGTCTGGAACGCTTCTCAGTGCCTATCTAGAGAAGTGACTGTCGTCGTTTAAGGTTCAACTGAGATTTCACCTCCTCTAGGAGACTTCCCTGGACTTCCCCGCAACCAGACTGCACCCTCCTGTCACACATTTTCATAAATTCTGTACTCCCCACTTCCTCACACTTTTCACTATCCCGACCGAATACATGCCCACGTGATTTTTTAGGTGGTGTGTTTCTCACTAGATCACAAGCTCCAAGAGGCCAGCTCGCACCGCACTTCCTGCCCCAGGCACGGCAGCCAGCGCCCTGGTGGATCAGCCCTGGCTGCACCTGAACCACCCAGGAGCTTGAAAATGCCTACACCTGGGCTCCAGCCACAGAGACTAGAATGTGCTTGGCACGGAGGGAAGGGGTAAGGCCAAGAATTGAGAATTGGTTGTTAAAAAGCCCCAGTGGACTCTGATGGGTCCTTAAGGTTGAGAGCTCTGCTGAACAGAGTAGACTCAAAAATTATTAGTGGAATCAACAGAGAAATAAATATGTAAGGTTCTCTAAATATTCCCAAAGACTACAGACTGTAACATTTGCTGTCATTTTCACTTGCTAAAAAATATAAAATAATTAATAACATTAATGGGGATGTTGACATGGCTTCAGCAGAGATATTTGGGTTTTCTTAAATATCAAGCCTAGAAAAAATGGAATCAGAGCTGGAAAGTACTCAAACCCCAGCCAGCTAATCCATGACAAAACTATGCTAGAAATAAACAATGGCGACCTCTCCATTGTACTCCCTTCTCTGCCAAGACTGCTCTCCTGTTACAGCTCCTAATCCTCCTGGGGACCTGATGAGGACCACTACTCTTTTATGTTATCCAGTTAGGGGCTCAGGCCACTGACCTTGCATTTGCCAGAGTCACCACCAACAGCCTAAGAGCAATCACAAGGACGTTTCTCTTTCATCTTCTGCTTCGTCTCAGAGATTTTGCTGACCACTCCCTTCTGTTTCCCTCCTGCCATGACCACCCTTCTTTGTTTCCTTCACAGGCTTCTCCTCCTCTACCAGTCCCTTAAACATTACTTGTCAGGACTCTTTCCTGGGTTTGCTTCTTTTTTCATCTTCCTGGGTAAACGCGTGAGTTCCAAGGGACCACCTGTACGCCCCCCGTGCTCAAATTTCTCAGTCTCTAAATCCAACTACTTCCATCTCTACTTACATGTCAGATAACCCCAAGTCAAGCTGTCCAAACAAAGGGGCAGAATCACTTTTTTCCCCCATGTTCCCTAACTCAATGGCACCACCACCCTAACTAGCTGCCAGGCAGCCATCTGGAAATCACGGCTCATTCCTTCCTCCTCTTCATTCGTCCATCATCCAGCCCTATCAATTCGATTCCTGAACGGCCCTGGAGTCCATGCTCCTCCTCACATGCCCACCACCTCCACACTAGGTGGGGTGCCTGTCTCCTCACCAGCTTCGCTGCTCTGGACTTGCTTCCTCTCATCCACCCACCATGGACGGCCACAGTCGTCATCTTTTCAAAAGTAAGTCCGAGCTTGTCTTCCCCCAATCCACCGGCCGCCGCTTAAAATCCATCCCCGACTCCCCAGCGCACTCCGGGTGAAGTCTGAACCTGTCACAGCGGCCAAGAGAGTCCGTCTCCTCACTCCACCTCCACGCTCTAAGCTCCAGGCACACAGGATTCAGGGGGCTTTTCGTGCCTGTAACCTGTGCACATTCTCCCTTCCTGGAACAGTCTTCAATGCTTTCCTCCTCTATTTCAACTGGCCAATGCAGAGAGCCTTCCGATCTCAAAAGAGATGTCACTTCCTTCATCTCTCAGAATGTCACTCCCCTGACCTCAAAACCCCGGATCAGAGGCTACTCCTAAGCACTCCAATGTCACTGGGAACTTCCCCAATCATAGGAAACAGCACATCATATTCTAACAGCTGGCTAGTTCCCTGTCTCCCCTACTACTCTGTGAGCTTGCATGAGCCAGGCCCTTGTCTGCTGTCCTGACTACTGTGACTTTAGCACCCAACAGTGTCTGCAGCACAGCAGGCATTCAATATACTCAATATTCTTCAGATGATAGCATACAAACAAAAGCCAGTAAACCTGCATGCAAACAGACCTCTGACTTCTCTCCCCCAGCTTCCCTCAGGGCCGCCACACAGGTGGTCCCTTTCTCAGGCGGAGGTGGCTAGTAAGCTACTTTTCATCCTTGCAGTTCTAACATGGAGGCTTCTCTGAGACATTCCCACAACAGCCATCTAAAGCATTCTCCTCAGTCACCCCCTTTTGGAACATCCTGATTTTCTTTTTTCTTTTCATCACCTGTCCCAGCATTTTAGTCAGTTAGTTACATGTCTAGTGGCTTTCCTTTCCTCCAGCAGTAACTCTGGGAGGCAGTGGCTCTGTCTTGCTAGCACCGGGTGCAGTGCCTGGCACACAGCAGGACTCAACATACACGTGACGAAACGACGTGCAGACTGGCAGTTACCAAAGACTGATGTCACTTCCTCACCATCACACTGCCTGCCCCAAAATGTCAACACTGCCCATCAACCACACATCACACTGCCTGCCCCAAAACGCCAACACTGCCCATCAACCACAAAAACAGACATGATACAAGAGCGGTCCCTTTTCATCAGTACAACGCTAACCAGTGGCCAAAAAACCCACAAAACAAACAAAAGACGATCGGTAGTCATTGCCTTCAACATTAAAACATTCCCAAAATGTATTTAAATGACACGAAGGAATCACATAATACACTGGAAGAGAAATCCTTGCCTTTCAGATCTTTCACATAGCCCTCTTTGCAGCTGTGCATGAGCTGAAGGATCCACTTGTGCTGGGCTCCGATGCACTGCCACGCAGGGTCACCAGGGGTGTGAAGGTCAGACAGGTACCTGAAAAAGCAAGCCCAAGGTTGAGGCCAAAGGGAAACGCTGGCATATTTTAAAATCATTACTTTTTAAAGGCTAAAATGATATCAGTTAGTCTTGTCCCCTGTCAAAGATTAGTCTTTAATATTTAGTTCTCAATGAAATACATTCAAATTTCTTAGCTAAGTGAGATGGCTCCTGCTTGTAATCCCAGCACTTTGGGAGGCGGAGGTGGGTGATCACCTGAGGTCAGGAGTTTGAGAGCAGCCTGGCCAATGTGCTGAAACCCCGTCACTACTAAAAATACAAAAATTAGCCAAGGGTGTTGGTGGGCGCCTGTAGTCCCAGCTACTCGGGCGGCTGAGGCGGGAGAATCGCTTGAACCCAAGAGGTGGAGGTTGCAGTGAGCGGAGATCTCATCACTGCACCGCAGCCTGGGCGACAGAGCGAGACGCCATCTCAAAACAAACAAACAAACAAGCAAACAAAAAATAAATAAACAGCAGAGCTTAACATTTTTTTTCACATAATAAATGATAAAACTACTAAGAACAGCTCTCTAAAAGACATGGGCGATTTGCAGTGACCCCAGCTACTCGGTGGCATTTCTCTTTGTATTTAGCTCACAGAGTTTTCCTACTGAGTTCAGAGTCATCACATTAGACACAGGTGGGAGCCGGCAGACACTGGGCAAGTATGTCTTAAATTTCAGCTTTTTAATTCCTTTCTGATATGAAACACGGCCACGAGATGGCAGTACGGCCCTGCTTTCTAAAACTAGCCACATGAGGGCCAACCCAACCGTGAAGAGATCTGGAGACAACGCACCTCTAAAGCCCACACTCATGACTGAGAAAGTATTTCCCTAGAAAATACAGTATAGTTCGGTGCTTTTCTTAGTTCCTAAATATGCTTACAATATTTCAAGTCTTTGTATATAAAACACCCAAACCCATAGAGACCATTTACACATATTTCAACAGAAAAACTTCTGTCAAATATTATTTAAGATTTGGCCCTCAGCCCTCACAAAATATAAAATATAGCAAGCTAAATCCAATTAAATCAACTCCAAGAGCATGTCCAAATGCATTTATTGTCTTACAACTGTTGTTAAGCCATATGCCGTCCTTTGTCTCTGGTCTAGAGGTTTTTGTTCAGCGGCAAACGTCATCGATGGCTCCAGGCCGACCTGGGGCCAGACCTCAGCCCCTCGGGGTGTGCCCATGCTTCCCGCCCATTCCTCCAGCGGTGAGCATGTGTTACTCAGGTATCTCAATCAGCAGCCAATCAGAGGAGAAACAAATCCACTTGGTAATATGTTAGCAACAAATAAAATGCTGAGAACACTGATCCTCCCAGCTGACAGGGAGGGCCTGGGTGCTGTGGGGAGCTGGATATCCAGGCATCTGCAGAGGGGCCACACTCAGGCTGCCCAGAGGTGGCCAAGAAGTGCCATCTCCTCCTCCCTGTGACCACCTGCAGCTGCAAACAGGATGTGTTTCTGTGCTGAGAAAGTGGCAGGTCAATTAGAAGGAAGAGCTTTGCTCAGATTAAGAAGTCACCAGGGCTCCTCCTCATAAATAAGAATAGTATCCTGAGGAAAAAACTACAATCTAACCAGTTACATTTAGCTTGGCACAGGGGATTCATTTCAGATTCCAAAATCCAATCTGATTCTTTCTCTCACACAGGCTTTCTTCTTTTATTACCTGAACGATAAATACAACCAATAGTACATTATGTCTTTTCTTCCCGAAGAAGTGATTCTGTACTTTCCTGCTGCGGATAATGCATTTCAGTTCTCCCTAAATAGGCTTGTTCTGCCTCCACACACCTCTGCAATGCTTTCTCCCAACACTTTCACTCACGTAGCCCTCAGATTCGGTATTAGCAGTAAAATATAGAGATATTCTTTTAGGGACGGTGTTCCTTTTAATGTTTAAATTACTGAACAGGAATGTAGACAGTTCAGTACAAGGGTTCCTCTTCCAGGAGTACAGCAAGAGGAACCAATAAGCTTTGCTTAGTAACTTTTTACATTATATGTCTCTTTAAATGTTGACTGTGTCCTTGCAAAACTTAGTAACAAAAGACTTTTTCTACCATCTTATTAATGGGCACTAAGGTAAAGGAGTTTATAAGAGTTTTACAAAGCAAGATAAAGTTGTTCTCTTAGAAATTCTAGACTCAGTTCAAAAGTATGACAACTTGTGCGGGGCTCTTCAAATCGGTTTCTTGTTTACTTTTAGGATGCAGCTAAAAATAAGTTCCATTTCAAAGCTCTTTGTTTAGAACGATACGTTATTGCCATTTTTTTTAAAACTGCATATTAAGAACACTTTTAAAAAAGGCTTTTAGATTAAAAGCAATGTAAAGAATGTTAATTATGATGAACACAGGCTCAGTATTTTAAAATCTAAGAATTAAGAAAGTTTTTAGTCATATTCTGACGTGATCTTCTCACAGCCACATTGCTGTGGAAAGGGATATGCAGAGCTTTCCCTTCCCTTTCTGTCCTGCCAGCATCAAGACAGAAATAAGGAGAGGGAGAAGAACTGGGAAGGTTTAAATTAGATAAAATAGTGAACGATATTGGAAAAAATTGTGAACAATAGTAAGACAACAGAGTGGTAATCTAATTTTCCCTTCTACTGTGCATAATTTGAACTACGTAAGAAAATGAATACATTTTTGTTCATGATAAAGCTCTCTCTATTCCTACTTGATGTTCACAGATTTCAAAGTCCAACAGGTATTTGACCTGGTTCTGATCTTATTTTCTATTTCTTAGTGACTAAAATTTAATTTAAAAAGGTAATGATTGCTCAGTATTTTCTCAAAGCATCATAAATAAAATAATCATTAAAAAATACATAAATTATTGTTGACTTGTTTATATTTTTGCTCTTTTGCCTTTAAGATGACAGGAAAAATGGTAGTTAAAAGGCTACTTAAAAGAATCTTTTTTGGCACCACCACCTTTTAAAGGATATCCAGTAAGTTACACAGTCATAAGAACTGCACGAGTTATCCATTCAGATGGTAACTCACAACATAAAGAATTTGTACACTCAGTAAGATTTAACGCATTACTAAAGGCAAGTTTAAAATAACATGTGTAAACAGGCCAGAAATACACAAAGCACACACAGTGAAGGGGCAGAGCAGGAAACAGCAGCCTCAGGACGTCTGACGCTACCCAGCTGCGTGTCCTGGACACGACGCTCAGCCTCCCTGGAACTCTGTAGCTTTCTAGGTAGAAAATAAAGCAGTGGGATAACTAATGTGTGGTTTATTTCCAGCTTTAAATTTCAAGGATTCCACAAACCAGGAAAAACCCCATATACATTCTTTCTCATGAAGGCAGCTTAGAGAGAAGCAAGGGTGGGCTCTGAAGCCAAACAGGGGTCCCATCCCCCTAGTCACTGTGTGTGCTGGGCAAGCTTCGGTGTTTTCACCTGTCCAATGGGCACCACACAAGCGTCCTTTCGTGGTGGCGATAAGGATTAGAGAGGACACGTAGCACACACCCCACACAGCGCTGAGCACGCCGCACACGTGCAGGGGTGGCAGCCTGCAATCACAGTGCCCTCTCTTTATCCCACCGCCAGTGCCTCTGCTGGCTTCCTCCTGGGCAATACTAGCGTGCTGCCAGCGGCGACAGCTCATACTCCCGCTGTACGTCTCGTCACTAGGACACAGGTCCAGGTGCGGATCCTTTCCCCGTTCACAACTGCACACACAGCAGCTTTCAGGCCAGACCCTCTTTCTGAGACAGTCTTTTCTTTTCAGAGACAGGATCTTGCTGTCACCCAGGCTCGAGTGCAGTGGTACAATTACATCTCACTGCAGCGTCGAACTCCTGGGCTCCTCAAGAGATCCTACTGCCTCAGCCTCCTGAGTAGCTGGGACGACAGGCACGCATCCCCACACCTGGCTCATTGTTGATTTTTTGCAGAGACCAGGTGCTGCTATGTTGCCCAGGCTAGTCTTGAACTCTTAGAGTCAAGCAATCCTTCTACTTTGGCCTCCCAAAGCGCTGGGATCACAGGTCTGGGCCACCGTGCCTATTTCTGAGACATCATTTTCAAAGATCACAGGGGACCACAGCCAAATTCATATATACACAGTCTACTATCATCTCACAGCCACTGCATATTCAGTAAACGTCACTAATTCAAGGGGAAAAACCATTACATTTGGAAAATAACTTATTCTGAGAACAAAGGCCAAACTCAAAAACTCCTAGCAGAAAATGAGGTCAATATTTTAATCACAGATATAAAACCTTAAAATTTATATGCTTTATCTCCAAATCCTGACATAAACTACACATATATAAAATTTACAGACTGTATGTGCCGGGTGAGGATGTATTTCTGATGATCTCTGCAACTACCCTGAGATGCAGATTTGACTACCATGTCCGTTTCACAGACAAAGAAACTAAAAAACAGAACTCCAGTCAGTTGCCCAAAGTTAACAACTAGTTCCCATTATGTGACACTGTTTCGCTCTAAGGCCTTCTCTTCATATCCTGTGAAATGCACCTCTCTTTATATTACTGCAAATTTTTTTTTGTGATGGAGTCTCACTCTGTTGTCCAGGCTGGCGTGCAGTGGCGGGAGATCTCGGCTCACTGCAAGCTCCGCCTCCCAGGTTCAAGAGAGTCTCCTGCCTCAGCCTCCTGAGTAGCTGGGATTACAGGCACACACCACCATGCCCAGCTGGTTTTTGTATTTTTAGTAGAGATGGGGTTTCACCACGTTGGTCAGGCTGGTCTCGAACTCCTGACCTAGTGATGAGCCCGCCTCGACCTCCCAAAGTGCTGTGCTGGGATTACAGGCATGAGCCACCGTGCCTGGCCCAATATTACTACAATTTTTTAAAAAGTATGCTCACTTGGTGACTTTATTTCTCTTTCACTGACCACTAAAGGCTTGGAAATCAGAAAGCTATTCAAGGCTAAAACCTTCCAGAACTTACTCTACTGTTAAGCAGCAGCACATCTTGTGGCATAATGCACCTCCCACCCAGTGTGTGGCAGTGTTCTGCTTTCAGCCATGCAGGGAGCCCCTCTCCACAGAATACGGGCACCCACGCCATCCCACTAGGCGAGGTACCCCTTGCTCAGCAGGAGGAAGAGGTTGAGACTACTTTTCCTTTCCCGAAAATGGCAGAGTTTTCTTAAAAAGTAACTCCATAACTACTCCCAAATCTACTAGTATTCAAAAGAATTCTGATGTCCTACACCAGACACCTCTAAATTTCTGCTATTTGTCTTCCCCTTTACCATTTCATAATCTCCTAAAGTCCCTCAAGTTAGCCTTAAGGTTACATGATACCTCCAGTACCAAACAGATACACGTGATTCAACAAAATGTTTGCGGAAGCCTTACCTTATGTGACGCTTCTGGTCATGTAAGCTTGATGGTGTCTCAAGCAATTTATCCAGAAGTAATTCTCTTAAAGCTTCAATCCTTGTTTCTACTTCAGCATAATCTATTTAAAAAGAAAAGAATACACAAGATTTACAAAACGAAAATTTAAAATCCAATTTTAGAAAGCAGAACAGTAGTTGCTTGAGTGGGGTGAGGGCTGACTCACACAGAGGCACCAGGGCCCTGTCTACAGTCATCAGGACACTATCTCAGGTGTAGGTTACAAGGGTGTATGTATTTGTCAAAACTCACTGACCTCTAACATGTAAGGTCTGCACACTTCACTGCATGTATATTTTACCACAATAAAAAAATAAATTTAGTTTTCTGAGTCCTTACAGATTTCATTTTTAAATTTAATAAAGCCCTATGATATTTCTCCTGATGGATAAGGCTTTAACCAAAAGCATTTTAAACTTTTATATTTTCTGTAACTCTGGCATTGGAAATAATTTCAAAAGATGTTGAGTTTCCTTTAAATGAGTTAAGAATTCATAAGTCTATTGGTCTCTCTGAAGACGGGAAGATTAAAATGTAGGTTTCCATCTCTATAAAATACTTGTCACTATTTCCAGTAAACTAAGACTCTTTAATAGCATTGCGGTTAACAAACGGCAAAGAATATCTCAGGCTAACAACCTAGTCATGGTTGCTCATTTTCATTACATATCAAATAAGAAAAGTCATCCTGCTATTTTTGAAGTAATTGTTTTACATTTTAAAGAGAGTCTCATATAAACAAAAACTAAAACTCATATAACATCCTTTGCAGAACACATTCCACATTCTTCCTATGAAAGGAAAGTAGAAGATCTAAAAGTAATAAACGAATCTTACATTTCTTGAAAACTTGCACCTCCGTTTTCCCAAAAAGTGACTTGGCCTTTTCATAATCATTAATAACCACATCATAATCACCCTTTAAAATAAAGAAACATTTTGAAAACTGTCATTAAAGCAAAATGAAGACATTTGGTTAATATAAAAAACATCTTAAAAAATCTTAAAAATGTATGACATCTACAACCATATGTACATAAATAAATATGTACTCTACCTTTTGAATATTCCTTTCGATATTTAGAGGAAGGTTGAAAAGAAACTTAAATCGCTGAAGCACATTGAGTGCATTTCTAGTGGAATCTGCCTTGTCTTTCCGACCTAATACTTCTTGAAACAATGTGTCCGCAGTATTACTTGCTCCTGTTTTAAAGGGAGGAAAGGAAACTGAGATGAAAGCTGATTTTCATCAGAAAATGTGTAACTGGGCACTAGAAACAAAATGTGAAGACTGCTATTGTAGTTTTACATTAAAACTCAACAGACTGTTTTAAGGTTAGGGTCTCTTTTATGGTTTGCTAAAATAAAATTTCCATTTTGCCTAAGTCTTTTCATATGTTAAGAATGGTATCCAATATAAAAACAACCATATTTACCATGCCCAAATAAATTCTCTAATGTGAACCTACATTTATTTTCGTTACTCTTCTAAATTTTGTAGCCATTATGGGCCCTGAGGTTATTTCAGAACTTCATACAATAGGGTAAAACACATACATATGCATGTGTGTGCATACACATGTACATTAGCTAAACTCTGTGGACTCAATATCTACATGTGGGATAATAAACAAAACAAGGAAATCATTTTCAGAAAAGTTGCTCAAAAGAAATATTCAAAATGAATTCTATTTCTTGGCAGAATTATCTCTACGTAGCAGGCAAAGAAAATTACATAAGTAATTTACAAATGACAAACGTGAAGGCAGCATCATGAGTATTTCTTAAATCAGTAATTCTTATAAAAGCATACATGAGCTGCACATTTCCTAGGTTTTTTTTTTCTCTTTATCTAAAAGACCTCAAACTATATGAATTGCTGTAATGAAAGAGTTGCTTTATCTAAAGCAAAATTTGCTGTGTACAAAAATAGTTTAAATTTTGAAACTTGTGAACTAGTTTTAATTAACCACAACGAAAGGAGAGAGAAAAGATAAACTGCTTTCGGTTGTTTGATCGCTGCTTGTAAAAAGTTTCTGCATTATCTGGTCTGGTGACTATACTTTAAGCAAAGATGAAAAACTTGCCTCAGTCTCACTGGGTGGCTCGCATGCAATATTCTCTAGTGCACACTGTGGGTGGCCTCATCCTGTTAAAAGTCATCTTTGTAACATGATTGTTTTATCTAAATAATGTTTAAATTCTGTTGAAATTTTAAAGGCCTGATATAAAAACTTTGTTTTGTCAAGATAACTGGTGTCACCACACGCTATTTAATGTAGAATACTACATTTCTATTGTAAGATGAGAAAAAATATATTTCCTTCTTGCCACCAAACCACATAATGGAGGCTAAATTAGTATTTGAAATCTGGTTAGGGCTAAAACTTTCTGTGGTCAAAGAAAATTATTTTAAAGTATTTATCATTTAAAAAATACAAATTTCATGAATTGAAGCTCATAAATGAATAGGTATGTACAGGAGCCTGAATCTTTTTAAAAGGTTAATTACTTATATGTTAGGTTTGGATGTTAAATCACCAAGCACTGTGATTTTACATTTTTTATTAGTTTTTAGTATAATGAAATTTGAGGCTAAAAGTATGAGTTCAAAATTAGATTTTCTCATCTTATTTTAAAGTTGTAAAATATTATCAACTAATAATTTTAACTCCTCTAAAAGTATGAAAACAGGTACAGGAAGAAAACCCACTTATAATTAAATAAAACAGAGACATAGACAAAATTTATACGTGAAAATTATAAACTATAAAATTATAAGTTTATTTATGCCAAAATTTATGTGCTTGAGAATTTTAATTTATACTGAAAAATTATAAGTTACTGAGAAATTATAAGTTATGAGATTATAATGTTTGAGAGATAACTTCTGCCTATAAATTATTGTTCTGTTGCAAATTTTATTGTATTCACAATAAAACTGAAGTTCCTAACTCTGATTATTAGATAATATATTCACTAATAAAATACATGAGGGCAGTGAAACCAAGATTTGTGCAAACAGAGAAAAATCACCAGTAGCTCACAAAATGCATTTTACGTCTTTCTCCTCTAGGGCTACTAAGAAGACAACAAAATTACGAAAGAAAAGGGGAGCTCTTCATACGTGAGGCTGACGTCACGGATAACGCCACCAGGAAGTTCATACGTTAGGCTGACATCACGGATAACGCCACCAGGAAGGCGTCAACAAAGGTCACCCACAAAAATCCCCGTGTGCGAATCCACACACATTCTCACACCAAGAACACCCAATTCTAAGGCAGCTGGTAGGGGTTTGAACCTCAGTGTCCAGCCACAGAGTAAGTCTAACTGGAGTGGATGGCCATGACTCTGGCCTCAGAGGCTGCAGAACAAATCTTCATCTACATTTGGCAGCCTTGGGCAAACTAAGGTCTGGAACTTGGTCCTTTCTCCTCACCCAAAGATGGTCTCCAACACCAGTGAATTTGGACAATGCCTCTCACTGTCTCAGTCACACAGGAACTGCAAGAACTAACAGCAATGCTGTTGTGAAAACAGCGCGGCTGCCACCCGTGTAGTCGGGTCTGCAGAGCAGTAAAATTTTCCTACAGTGCAAGGCGGGAAGTAAAGTCCAGCCAGCATTACACACCAATCAGTGGAACTCATACCTGCCCAGTGCTCTTACACCCTTAACAAGGGAACAAGCATTTTTATATGTGCCAGGAACTCCTGTTGTCTAGAAGACCTAGTCCTGTACATTCTAATGGTGTCTAATAATTTCAAGCATGTTTATTTAAAGTAAATATTACGCCTTCTCTTATTTCAAAGTGACCATTTGGTCCTTTCCTTGGTACTGACACTGGAGACAGACCACGGAAGTGATTTCTGATCTGCTCTCCGCTTGATGGGAATGGAGAGGTCAGAGGCAGGATAGAAAGAACGCTCCTCACCGGCTGCCCCACCCACGACAGCACAGCGCATCCCAGGAACAAGCAAGTCGAACGAGATTAGGAAGCAAAACATCAGGGCGCCTGGAAAATTAGGGTAACTCTAACATGTACAAATTCACAAAGAGACTTAACTACCTCAATTTCAACAGGCTAGAAAATGACTAGATAGGCTGTTGGCTATACCATAATGATGCTACATGGACAGGATCATTAACAGCACTGAAAGCCTGTTCCCAGCACCGTGTGGAGTATACGGAACTAGAACCTGGGGGATGAGGAAAGAGCTGACGTCAGCACTGGTGCTTCTCAAAAGCAACTGCCAGCATCTCTTCATCTCCAAGTTGAGTTGGCAGCTTGAAACCAACTCCAATGGGAGTATTTACACCTTGGAAATTGGGAAATGCTAATATTAGGGCTAATTTTCTTTCCTTCCTTCTTTCCTTCCTTCCTCCCTCCCTCCCTCCCTCCCTCCCTTCCTCTCTCTCTCTCTCTCTCCACTTCCTCCTCCTCTTCTTTTTTTTTTTTTTTTT
>NW_016814432.1:4513050-4556316 GCF_001698545.2 Rhinopithecus bieti | reverse complement strand
TTCTCTTCTTTTTTTTTTTTTTTTGAATGCCTGTTGTGAAATATTTGCTGGCCAGCCACTGAGTAAATGTCGGTTTTTTTTCCATATCCTGGCCCTTCGGGATGTTCCCCAGTGTTCCAAATCCTTAGCTTTCTCCTTTCATTTTGCACGTAGTACTTGGGTTAAATCTTTCAATCCTGTTTGTTCAACTACCGTCTTCATGCTGGTGACTCCCAAATCTGTGTTTCAAGATGTGTCTGCGAGTGTAAGACCAATCCTTAAAAATATTTTCACTAGACATACAATAGTGACAGCTAATAATGACATGAAGCACCGATGCTATGCCAGGTGTGATTCTAAAACCCTCCTGTGTATTAGTTGACCTGCACATGGTTATGTCGCTGTAAGACAGGCACTGTTTTCACCCGTTTTATGTTGGAGGCAACTGAGACACCAACATAACTTGCCCAGTGTGGCGCAGTGGGACACAAGAAGAGCTATCAAGAACCCCATCGGCACACCCCTCAGGAATCTCAAACTCAACATGCTGTAAGTTGAACTGAATGTTCTCATCTGCATGCCTCTCCTTATGCCCCAAACATGCTCCTTCATCCACCTGAGGCCGGACATCTGTAAGTCACCAATGACTACTTCCTTTTCCCTGTGTAACATAGCAAACCTTCCCTGTCCCTTCCCCTTTCTCACCTGCCACTCGCTCTACCTTCATTAGCAGCCACGTCACCCTTACACTACTTTATTCCATTACTACACACATGACTGCTGACATGGCGTAACATGCCTACCATCCACTTCTGGCTGCTCCCTTCTCGCCTCTGACGTACCTCCCTTCTCATCCATTCCCTATACAGATGGCAGACTGCTCTTTAAAAATCTCCTACTGTTTCGTTATTGAAACTCTTTCGATGGCTATTTGTCTTCAGAATAAAGACAGATTCCACACTACTGCACAGCAAGTTGGCCAGGGGCAGACCCTGTCTACCCTGCGGCCACACTTCTCTTATCTGCACATAGCCACACTGGACCCTGCTTCCTGGGCTGTGGCCTATATCTCCTCTTCACTGAACTCACGCGCTGGCCCTGCTGGGACATTCCTGCCTCCCTCCACTCAGCTGCCCACCGCCAGCCTCTGCTTGTCCAGCTACTTCCTGCTCCTCTCTTAAGGTTCCTGTAACCTCCCCTGGTATTCTCTGCACTCAATTTTTTGGCTGGCTTCCCCTTTTGTGGGCTTTAGCCACACCTGAGGACTCCCACCAGAGCAGTATTATCATACCATCACTTGGTCACCTGAATATGTGTGTGTATTTTCCATTCAGTCATAATCTCCAGAGGTAAAGCACAAGTTTTATTTTTATATCCCTAGGATAAAGCAAACGTGCTCGATAAAAGGTTACAGAGGAAGGACTAAAAGTTGCTGCCTGAATCAATGACCAGTATCTTACTACCCAGAGAGGCGGGATAACACCCCATGGGCAGACCTTGCTTTGCACAGTGTGCAGGACTGTGACAGCAGCTGCGCGAGCTAAAACACAGCAAGGGCATCTGACAATCAATGGGAAGATTACATTTGTTCTGTGATATCCAAAATTTTGTTCAAACATTAAAACTCACTTATTGTTGCTTATGAATAACAAAATTTTAAAGTACAAAGAATATTTAATATACAATTTAAAACATCAGAAACATTTAAAATTAAAATGCTATATTTCTTTGTAGAAAAACTTATCAAGAGTGTTTGCCTTCTTTTTTGTTGTAAAATTTACAATATGAATCAAGCCTCTTTTCTGTGCTCTGACAGATTATCCTGCTCCTTTCTAACTGTGAATCAACTTCTGATGTTTTTTCCTTTGCATCGTCCACATCACGAAACATCTCTGAGGTTCTCTGAGCATTACTTCTTTTGGGACCTCTCTTGCTTTTCTTCACACTTTCTCACCTATGTTGGTAAGCTCCCCTCCACCAAGTTACTCTTGAGTCTCAAACAGCAGCAGGGCCTACATCCCCACAGGCAGGTATTCCTTCTGTCACTCTCCATTTGTTGGATTTGCATTTCACTTCCAGTGTTAGAGCTTTCTGGTTTTGGACGCACTTTCATCTTTATCGACCAATCCCTTCCCCATCAACCATTTGTTGTAAAATGTCAGGAGGGTTTGTCACTGGGAGATAAGGAGGCAGCACAACTGCACACTTTGCTGTCTGCTGAGAACTGGTAACAGACGTACAGTGGCCATCTCCGGTGGCCTGGAAGGAGGCAGTGTGGCCGATCATCTACAGCACCTGTCATTTACACAGTGACCTGTGAATTAAAGAGCTGGAGGGGAACCGTACTTTATGCAGCTATGGTGACTGCCCTGTGGGAACTGCAGTTCTGCATGGTGTTGCTGGGGAATGGCTGTTATGAACTGAACCGCGATGACTGAAACCTGTGCCTATCAAAATCACATACACAGCACGGCCTGCCTGCAGTTCAAAGCACAAGTCTGGAGCCAGATTTCTGGCTATAAATTGCAGCTCTGCTGCTTCCTATTTATATAACCTTACGTGGCTCAATTAATCTTCTGGGCTTTAGTTTTGTCATCAACAAGGTGAAGATAATAGCACAAACCTCAAAGGGTTGTTGTGAGGACTAAATACATGTAGATAGTTTCGAGCAACACCTGCCCTGCAGTAAGCCCTCCACAAGTGTGAGCCATGACTGCCACAGCCACTACTACAAATACTTACACAGCATGTCTACACCTGCACTGTCTAACACAGGAACTACCAGCCACACGGGACTATCTCAATTTAAAGCTGAATTAAATAAAAGTAAATAAAAATTTAAAATTCAGTTCCTCAGTTGTACCAGTCGCACTGGAAGCTCAGCAGCCACATGTTCATCACTGCAGAAATTCTACTGAACAATATGCTGTTCTATATACTCGAAACAGGTAAGAACACAGAGGTGAATATGTGAATGTGATGTAAATAAACCGATGGTCTTTACTGGCTTGAAATCAAGAAAGAGTTACTAAGTTCAAACACAAACATGAGAAACACATACCATGAAAACAAAAAACAATTTCTGTTTTTTTAACAATTTCAAAACAAGTGTCAAAACTGATAAACTCTGAATAAATGACCTAAGTTTCTTGCAGCCAACAGTATCCTTTAGAAACTTATCTTAAAAGTCAGAAAGATTGCCCAATTTATAAAAAAAAAAACTTTTAAAAAAAGTAAAGAAGTATCCATATACATTAGTATGTAATTATACGTAAGGTAAAAAGCATTAGTAATAACTTAAGCGAACTAAATTACGCTTGTACTCATTTATTCTTTCCTTCCTTTCTAAAACAAAATAAATTCAGTTCAACAGAACTGACTGAATCTTCGTGACTTTAATTCTGTGTTTTCACCAGTTCTGCAGCACTGAAGTCCCAGATAACGACAAACCCGCCTGGGCAGGACTCTCTGGGGGCCAGAGCTGCATCCCCTCCGGCTTTGTTCCCAGGCTGGCTTAGCATGGAACCTGACACAACCGGAGTTAAATAAACGTTTGTCAAGTTGACCTGAATTAGGAAAAATATATCCTAGGACAGCAAACATCAACATCATGTTGTTAAAAGACGTTTCTGGAAAAGGGGGAATTGTTATAAAGAAAGATATTTTAGGGAAATTTTAATACCAAAAAGTCCTGACGAATGGTCTCATAAAGAAGTGACCAGTTATATTAAGCTGAACGTTATCCAAAAAGAGCAAACTTCAATAGAAAGTTAATACAACGCTTTTCTGGAAAAAAAATGCATGGTTATAAAGGAATATATGGAAAAAGGCAATTTTTAATATCCCAAGTCCCAAGGGACGATTTCTCAAACTACTCCTTTAAAGAAAAAAAAATCACATTACCACATTATGCTAAGCCTAACACATGAAACAGACCCTAGAATTTCTCAAACCTGACAAGGATCTCCTCCTCTGACACCATGATATACTTACTATGTCAACTGGTCCTATAAGCCACCTCTTAGAAATTACTGAAGTAAACGTGTTTTTTATACAGATATCATAGTTTGATAACTTCTCCAGGGCAAATAACATCCTTGAGTAGAAAATTTCATTTCAAGACCTTAAAATCTCTAACTATGCTAACATAGAAACAGCTTCAATAAGCATTTGAGTTGAATTCAGAATATCTTCATTTTAACAAAATTGGTGACTTGGTTCTCAAACATAAAAACAAGGGAAAATCTCAAGGCAATTAAGTAATAATAATCAGAGGGAAAAAAATTAAGTGCTGTTAAATTCCTAAATTTAGAACGAAATCCAAGTACTCAAATGCTACTACCAAGAGAACACTTCTTTCTAGAACATGCTTTCTCTTAGGGATCACTCAGGTTTGTGAAAAGATATTCACATAAAGGCTCAGAACGTTTCACCCATGGGACTAACTTAAGCAGGAAGCGCAAAACTAGCTTCCCATCACAGCCTTACATTCATAGAATCTTTAAAGATCTGGTGTGAGGTTTCTTCACTTTTCCAATTAATCTTAACTCTACTTCATGATGAAATCCTATGTTGTATTTAAAAATAAGGAGATTCCTATGGGTATTCCTATCAAATGTAAACTATAGGTGTGAAAAGATTTATTTTAAATGATTTATTTTTAAGCCACTAATGTCACAGTAAGGATTAATTCATCTGATCCGTTTCTTCTAAATCAACAGGATAAGTGGCTGGGGCCTAGGATGTCAGAAAACGGATAGACAAGGGAGGTGGACAGAACTCAAAACTTTGCACATAGCCATTTTCCCTGGGCCTATAATTTTTACAAAATATCTCAGATTTAGACACATTCTTCAATAGCCAGTGGCCTTAAATTCTTTCTTGGAAAAAGGCAAGGTATACACAAATAAATGGCCCCTCGGAATCTGTTCCTCTCACGGCTGAGGCTCTTCGCATTCACGCTGGGAGACACCGGACGGCGGCTCCTCCAGGTTGCTGGCCAGTGACAATCCTGGCTACTTGCTTCGGTGCTTTCCTAGCTTTGAAGATGCTGTTTATATGTTGGTCGGTTTTACAGAAGGAAACTATTTCTCAAGAAGTGGATTGTTTTCAAATTATGATTTCTCATAAATAAAATGCAAGCAGAAACAGAACATTCATTTTCAATGTTTCTATTCCCCTTTGTGTTCATTAAATCATTACCATTTAGAGATAAATATTAAAATGCAACTTACTGCCTTACCCCGTGATATCAGGTCCAAGAACTAATTTTAAAGCATGTTGTCAAGTCTATAAATAGTTATGGGTAGTAGTACAAAACTTACTGTTCAGAACATTCTCCAGTTTCTGCGTCATGGATCCTTCTACTTTTTCCGTTCCATCTGCTTCTAGTTTTTGATGGATGGCTAGAAAAAAAAAAAAAAATCTAGTTAAAATGTAGGCCATTTTAATGGGTGGAGATACATTAAATCAAAATGATATTTTTAAACAGCTTTTGTAAATAGTCATAGTATTTTCACTGCTGAAAAGGAGCAAAAACATGCTACCCTGTACAAGGTACCCAGCAGACACCAGTCTAAGTTATTCACAGTTTAACACCATTAAAATAGTACCTAACACACATAATCATCTGTCTTCGAGACCAAGCGGTAAAACAGCTGAACTGAAAAGAAAAGGGAGACTTGAGGCATCCTGGGTCTCATCACTACAGGTTGAATATCTCCAATCCGAAAATCCAAAATGCTCCAAAATCTGAAACTTGAAGCACTCACATGACATTCAAAGGAAATGTTCATTGGAGCACTTCCCATTTCAGATGTTCAGATTTGGGATGTCCAACCAATAACTACGTCATGCAAATATTTAAAAATCTGAAACACTGCTGGGTCGCAGGCATTTCAGATAACTGGTCAGAAAACTCTGAGTAAATTCGGTACTCAAATGCACTACGAACACACACTCAATGCCTGCTAATATCTCTCCCTCTGCTCCTTTTAATTAGTTTTTAATTATGATCTTGTTATTTTTCATCTTTTTTTTTCTTTCAGTAAGCCACCTCAAATTTTCTTTGAAATTCTAAAATAAACAGACGGCTCCTCTATCAAAGAAACATATTCAGAGAAAAAAGGAATATATTTGGGGAAAAACCCAGCTACTGTAGTTGAATTAGCTGGGCTGACTCAGAGTGAGGAGAAAGTAATTTCTATAATGTTTCAGAATTTGAGTTGTGTGGTAACAGTGACATAAAATGTTTCTACATACCAAAGCGGAAACTGGGGTTCAACTTACTAAGTGAAATGGAAAGGAACTTCCTTCCCTATCTGTAAGGAAAGGAGTCAGACTATGCCTAAGTATTAGAAAGCGAAACTGGAAAGACTTCCATCCTGTATGCGTGCAGATCTGCTTTCCCTCTTGGTTTAAATGCTGCTGTGATGCTCTGCCAGTCCTGGCGAGAAGGACACCGGGACCCACTGAGCAGGCACTGTGCTGAGACGTCACACCCCACAGCAGCCCTGCTCCACAGGTTGCTGTCTGAGTCAAAATTAGCATTAAAGGGAACCATGTAGCCATGTTTTCTGATGCTGACAAAACCCATCACTGATGAGCAGGTCAAGGTGAGGTGACCCCAGACCCCTGGCTCAGTTTACAGCCCTTTTTGCTGACAGGCTGACCTCCTCCACCCATCTCCTCCACAGTAGAGTCACTGTCAAACTGCCAGCCAAGCATGAGGACTGAGAGACACTGGCATCTGATAAAGACAATCCTATTTTCCAGAAAATTAAACCAAATAACCCAATGTCTGGTTCACTTGACCTTTTATTTTCTTTGAAAACAGTTTTAAGTAGAATAACTCAATAAGCAACTTGGTACATGATCATAGGTTTGTTATTGTTTCTAATCTATTAAAACTTAAATATGTGAAGCAGTTGAACATTATAAGTTTGTACTTGAGAAAACAAAAAAAGTATGTACAACAGCACTTCTTAAAGAAAAACCAAGGTTATAGAAAGACTATTAGTTCACTATGATTATTCGATCATTTTAACGCTCAAATAAGATGCAGATGTCAAATTTGCAATTGAAATAAAAAATTCATAATACCCATCCATGCATTTATATAAATGCCGTTGTTAAACGAGGCACCAAGGAATAATGTCTGTGTAGGGTAGTATCTAAAGGATCCAGTGTTGGGCACAGAAACATGTACATGCTCTAAGCATTCTATGTTAATGCCAGCCCGTGTGAGGCAGGAATATTCAAGCCAGATCACAGATGAGCAAACTACTGCTATGAAGAACCAAACAGTAAAAAATACTTCGGGCTTTGTGGGCCACATACGGCCTCTATCCCATATTCTTCTTGTTTTGTTTTTAGCATGGGAAAACACAGCCATGCTTAGCTCCCGGCCTGTACAAAGGCTGCGGCCTAATTTGGCTCACATGCTGACCTCTGAGGAGGACTATACTTACTGAAGTAGGAGAAGAGGAAGGGTTAGTGTAAGATGCATAAATATTTTAAATTGACAAAGAGCCTTTCAAACATTTAGTTTCTATTTCTTATTTTACCAAACTTTTATCAGAGTAGACAAATCATATATAAATTATATTTAAACTGGTTAAGTATTCTGTGGTTCCTTCTCTTCCCAAATTATACTGAAGAAAATCAATAAATAATAAAATAATTGCAACTAGAAGACTAACAGGAATGATTCTCACTTAGATAACTGAGTCCTTGAAAATGATACTTACCTGAATTATCTTCATACATCAATAGACACTAACAACAGAATGCGTCAAAAAATCAATTATGGCTCAAGCCACCCAGAGTTAAGTAGCAGCAATAAAAGGAACAGGGGAAGGAAGACAAATAAGACAAACAGTGCTGGGAGCAACAGGTGTCATTTGCTCTGCTCAGGCTTTTCACGCTAGTGTACCATAACCAAAATTCATTCATATAGTTTTGACCCACAGTTGTTCTTGAAAGGAGCAAGTGATAATGGTGGACTTGTCACTAAAAACAAGAGATGATACAGGTCATTAAATGCACAAGCTCAGGGGCATTCAGGGAAATCGCTACCAAAACAAACGTGGTGCTCGGAGGCACTGAGGAGCTCAGGAAGGCCTTTCACCTACCAATAGCTCTACGAACCACCACCACCCAGGAGGGCCTTTCACCTACCAATAGCTCCATGAACCACCACCACCCAGGAGGGCCAGTGTGAGCAGCATCTGCTAATGTAAAAAAAAAAAAAAAAAAAAAAAAAAAAAAAAGCAGAGAAAAGCTCTGATTCGTACCTATTCCCTATGCCCAACTCTGGAACACAAGGATGGTACAGACCAGAAACATCTTCCAATGTTTCCATAACTATCTTCAGGACTACAGTTCTGTTCCCCCATTTTTCTTAACCACACAGCTCCTTTCCTTTGATAACCATTTAGAGAACAATTTCCCCACATTCCAGAATGGCAGGAAAACAGAAGGAAATCGGGAGGAGGCATCCACTGCTGGTCAGCTGGGCAGCCCTGAGAAACAGAAGTCTGCAGGGCAGCATGCGGGGGCAGAAGCAAGAGAGCGGCGTGTTAATCCAAGACCATTCAGAGGAAAACCATGAATTCCATGTAACATAAAAACAAGAAAAGCTCTGAGAATTGAAGATGGGAGTCTCTAGATTTGGAAGGCTTATCAAGTGTTGGCTAAAATGAATGAAGACGGAACCTGTATTCCAGTATATCCTGCAAAGGTGTTTTTTCGTTTCTAAAAAAATCCAAGGCTAAACAAATACATCTTTTAAACATTAAGATATGGAGAAAAACAAACAATTTACAAGTAATGAAGAATTATGTTGGCTCAGGATTTTGTCTCTGCAATGACTAAAAGTCATTGGATCAATGCCTTCAGAAAATAATTCTCTTACAGTCAAGTGTGTTCATGCATACGGGCAAGAGGTACTTCCAGACACACCAGAATTCAAAAGGTGTAGCATAAAAGATGTAACACATTGTTCAAGACAAAAAATTTCAAAGATAAGGATAGGAAAGATGAAATATAAAATATAGGCAATAAACATCAAAGCCAATTAAGTTTACACGTATGTGTACTGTATATGTGTGTGTGTATAGATATACATATACATTCACACAGACACACACACATATATTCACATAGACACACACACATAGATATGTACACACACATAATATATACATATTTACTGTATAACTGTGGTAAATATAAAATTAAATGTAAGAGACAAAAAATAAATCTAAAACCAGAATACTGAAATGGAAAAGGTAAACTAAGCTGGGTCCACAATTTCAAATTAAATTGAGGCAAAAAAAAAAAAAGGGAAAGGTAAAGACATGCTAACTGTTGTCACATGTAACAGATGTCAAGACAACCTATAATAAAATCTTAAAACATTTCTCTCAAATCTGCAAATAATATGGTCTACATTGCCAAGAAGAAAAAAGGAAGCACAAAAGGTAACAAGACAAAAGAAAAGATATCAGGACAAAATTTCAATTATGATAAATGTAAATGGCTTCCATTCTTCTATTTAAAAGCAAAGGCTCTCAGAATAGTATTTAAAAAATCAAAATCCTGCCACATGTAGCAACACAAGACACATGTCAAAACAAAAATCTCTAAAAGGTTACAAAGAATATTACAAATAATATATCAAGCAAACGCATACAAAAGGAAAGGTATAAAATGCTAACATTACGTTATTGTGCATCAAATAATTTAATCTTGCCCCCCAAAGGGTCTGGCCTTTGCCCTTAGGTCCTGGGAGGTAAACTCTAAACTCTTGAAATGTTCTGCCTGGTAAGAGTGTCTTTGTTTGCCTGTGGACCATCGGCCACACTAGATAATCTAACAGTGGAACTGACGGTGAGGACTTAGGGTCACCCAGTATCAGCCTGATCTGAGGGAGAAGACTGAAGTCAGCCTTGACCATGTCCATGTGATGGGGCCCTACTAGAGACTCTGGATCTGGACAACAAGGTTTGGGTAGCTTCCTTGGATGGAAGTACTCCATGTGCGTTGTCACACACTGTTACCGGGAAAGTCAGTGCTGCCTGCAGTTCCACTGGGAGACTACTGGAAGCTCCATGGATGAAAATTGCCTAGATCTGCTCCATGAATCTCTATCCCTGGCTGACTATAATCTGTAATTTCCCGGTAATGAACCATAACTCAGTATAACAGCTTTCTCTGAGTTCTGTGAGTCCATCTAGCAAAACACCAAACCAAGGGTAATCCTGGGGACTGCTTATAAATACATTCTCATCAAGAGAATCTAAGAACCAGAAGTTACGAAGCAAATACATGCTTTACACACAAAGAAAAGCTGACAGAATCAAAATTAAAGACGGAGATTTGTCTGTCATGTTTAACATAAAGAAGCTAGATTTAAATAATATAATTAATCAGGCATTGGTATTATATCAGATAGTGGACCCTGAAGAAAACATGTCCGTCCATCCTTTTTAATTCTTGGTATACTTACAAAAACTTAATATATATTAAGAAACATTTTCTCTGTTCACAGTACTATAAGAACAGAGACTATGAAAACAAAATTTACTAAAACTACTAAGTCAAGGAGGAAAATTAAAATTATACATTTTAAAAACACAAAAAAGATATCCCTAAAAAATCAATGTTAAAAAAAATCACATAGAACATACAAATAAAACAGATAATGAAAGGGCCTATAACATGAATTTTAAATAATTTAAAAATTAGAATGCAATGCTAATAAAACATGAAAATCTTGATAAAATAGAGAATTTCAGGGAAAACAAAATCAAAATAAAGCAGAGACAGTAGAGGGTTGAAAAGCATATGTGTGTGTGTGCGTGTGTGTGTGTGTGTGTATACACACACTTATCTGTCTCACCTGCTGGCTCCCAATCCCCCCTTGAAGCTACTGATTCTGTCTTCAGGAGAGGCCCCAGACACCAACGCACTCCTGCCTGGTGTGATAAACCAGGAAGCACAGCACTATCCGTGCCTGAAAATGCTGAAAGTGAATCTATCTAACATCCAATTAGATAAATCCAAGCAATTTAATGGCAAGAAAAATAAGTTAAATGATACCATGAGGAAGTTATCAGTCAAATTCAGAGTGGGGGATACCTTCCAGGACAAATGACCTTGTTTCTTCAACAAATCAATGGCATGAAAAACCAGAAACAGGCTGGGCGTGGAAATTAGCCGGGCATGATGGTGGCGGGCACCTGTAATCCCAGCTACTCGGGAGGCTGAGGCAGGAGAATTGCTTAAACCCAGGAGGCAGAGGTTGCAGTGAGCCGAGATCGCACCACTGCACTCCAGCCTGGGCAACAGAGTGAGACTCCATTTAAAAAACAAACAAACAAAAAAAGAAAAACCAGAAACAGGGTAAGAAAGGTGAGGGGATGGTTTTAGTTTAAAAGAGGATTAAGAGAGTTAAAAATTAAGTGAAATGCCTGAATTTTATTTGAATCTTTATTTGGATATATCAACCATAAAAAAACAAGTCTGGGGATAATTTGAGAAATCTGAACTGGAAATGAGATGATATTTAAAAATTATTGCTAATTTGGTTAACTATGATAATATCATTGTGATTGTGCACATAAATGTCCTTACCCTCACTTGGGAGACTGACACTCAGGTATATAGGAGGAAACCATGCTGCTTGAGGTTTGCTTTAAAATACATCCGCAAAATGCAAAGAAACCAACCTCAAAAGTAAGTATAAAAAAGGAGCGATAATTGTTAAATCTAGGTGACAGGTACAGAGAAGTTGATTATACTTTCATCTCTGCTTTTCACATGTTCGAAAATATTCATAATAGAAAAGTAAAACCAAATTACCTGAGCAACTTTACATATCAGCTCTGTCAAATTTGAACCACGTAACTCCTAGTATACATGGCCCACTGACAGCGCGCAGAGCAACACACAGAGATCCGCACGTTACCATATAACAGCAACACTCAAACCTGACCAAAAAGCCTTTTACAAAACTACAGATCAATTTCATTTAAGACTACAGTTAGAACAAGTTATAAAAAGCTAATAGGCCGGGTGCAGTGGCTGTCGCCTGTAATCCCAGCACTTTGGGAGGCCGAGGCGGGCAGATCACGAAGTTAGGAGATCAAAACCATCCTGTCCAACATGGTGAAACTCTGTCTCTACTAAAATACAAAAAAACAGCCGGGTGTGGTGGTGCGCACCTGTAGTCCCAGCTACTGCAGAGGTTGAGGCAGGGGGATCGCTGGAACCTCGGAGGCAGAGGTTGCAGTGAGCCGAGGTAGCGCCACTGCACTCAAGCCTGGCGACAGAGCAAGACTCCTTCTCAAAAAAAAAAAGGTACGAATCCTGTAGTAAATTAACATAATCACTTGGAGGCGTGCAACAGGTTTTACCTAAAGAATAAAAGGTTTCTAGCACACACAATTCTACATACAATATAAACCCAATTTTGTAATAGATACTCATCTAGGTTAAGAAAAGAAGATAAAAGGAAATACATTAAAATGTTAATGTGATTATCTCTACAACAGACACTCTTGCTAATTATCTAAATATGCATTTCCTTTATTTCAAAAAACATAAAAGCTAAATACATGTGTCTAAAGTTTTCAGATTAACTATTATAATCACTTCCTATACGCTGTAAGTTCATTTCTTCATTAGTAGCTGGTCAGCATCATCTTTACTAAACTTAAAGTTGCTAACACACTTCTAGGGTGAATGGCTAATAAATGTGACTACATAATCTAGTGTACCAAATAAAACTTTTTTTTTTTTTTTTTTTTTTTGAGACGGAGTCTCGCTCTGTCGTCCGGGCTGGAGGGCAGTGGTGGGATCTCAGCTCACTGCAAGCTCTGCCTCCCGGGTTCCCGCCATTCTCCTGCCTCAGCCTCCCGAGTAGCTGGGACCACAGGCGCCCGCCACCACGCCTGGCTCATTTTTTGTATATTTTTTAGTAGAGACGGGGTTTCACCAGGTTAGCCAGGATGGTCTCGATCTCCTGACCTTGTGATCCGCCCGTCTCGGCCTCCCAAAGTGCTGGGATTACAGGCTCGAGCCACTGCGCCCGGCCGATAAATCATTTTAATTACAGTAATTTGTGGGAAACATTTGTGCAGCTACTGGTCCTATGAATAACCACTTTATCTGATTAATACCAAACTCTGTTCATACATGCTCAGGTTTTCTTCCTGACATGCTAAGATTCACTATTGGTGACTTAGAGAGAACAGCAATAAGCACAAATAAAGAATGGCACACCATCAAGAAACATAAGGCACAAGTATTTATCAAGGAAGAGCACCAACCTTCTTTGTTCCCCTCTAGACATTCACATTTTACCCCTTCCTGCACGGAAGAAGCTGCATCACACACACATTTAATGTGCTGGAGATCAATGAAGCACATATGGTACAGGAAGAGGGGGGCTTATTTATTTATTTATTTAGAGACGGAGTCTCGCTCTGTCACCCAGGCTGGAGTGCAGTGGTGCGATCTTGGCTCACTGCAACCTCCGCCTCCCATGTGCAAGCAATTCTCCGGGCCTCAACCTCCCGAGGAGCTAGGACTACAGGCACCCACTATGCCTGGCTAATTTTCGTATTTTAGTAGAGATGGGGGGGACTTTTAAAACAATAAAAGAATGTCTATACTTTAGGAATACAAAATAATTTTTAAAAATTTACCTTCCCGAATTGAAGAAGATGTGGCCTCAATGTACGGTTAGAGTGATGGATGCTTAAGCTATACGGGTACTTAGTTTTAAGTTATCTTAGCTATTAAAAAGAACTGAGTTAACGTTTATTAATATAGATTGCTTTTTACTAAATAGCAATAATTAAACTTTTATTAATTAAAGGCAATTTTATTAAAAAAAAAAACCCTACCAACATCTTGCATTAATATGTCTACAGCTATGACATCTGTACTCCACACAACGTCCCTCCCGTATACAGATGATGGCACAGTGAGAGCTACCTGCGTGCATGTGTGGGGGCCTGGGCGAGAAGCGCTGAAGAGACTGGTATCCTGTCATCAGCCTTTCCAAAGTGAACACACAGTGGGTGGCATTTATAGAATTAGTCACATCTGTAAGATATTGACAGTTGTGAGAGGATTTTTTAAATCCTCAAATTTTATGCATTGGGATTTAATTTCTTATCAGCCCTGGAGTGTGGGCATCACAGAGAGTTAAAGTAGTCTCCCATTTCACACATGTAAGATGGGTTAACAAAAGCCTCAAAGATAAATTTTTAAAGTACCAAGTCTTCAAAGAGATGCCAGCCTACTCTGCAACAAGTATTTATAGCACATTTTAGATCTCTACTTTGATAAAACCAGACCGCATGTCACCCCCTGTAAACGCCCTGCAGGCAGTGTCAGGTTTCCATGGCGGAAGCTGCCAGCAGATGGCTCTGAGGATCGGATCGCCTTACCTGAGAGGGCATCCTGTGCCTCAAAGAATGTACTGAGACCACCTTTCACACAGGCCAGGCTGCCCTCGCTCTTCTTGTTAGCCTGTCTCTTGAGGTTGGCGACTGCCATTCTGAGCTGCTCAAAACTGAAAGGAAATAAAGAAACCAAACGTTTGACACTCCTAACATGCAAGAAAGAAAAAAGAATTCCTTCAGTGGAAAACACTTCATATGCTAAAACCGATGCTAAGTAGCATACAGATTAACATCACATGAAGCCAGATGAAAACAGAAAGCATTCAAATTGTTACGTAGACCGAAACCTTTTATTACGAATGCCTAAATTACAACAGCTATACGAGTGTTGGGGCCCTCAACGGTAATTCCAACTACATTAGACCCCTAAGAAGTAAATGTGTAATGTTTTCCTAACCTCTATATAATATATACAACTTACCAGATAAAGAGTTTTGAACATCCTGTACCAGATAAGAAGACACAGATCATCCAGTGATAGACAATATTTCAAAAGTGTGACTGCTTTGTACATTCATTGAAGCATTGTGGAACACTGAGCATAATGTTCTACTCATCAATACCCAGTCCTCTGTCCTTAATAATAAAATTATGTAAATCCTGTGGGTCAATTCACAACTTGAAGACAACAGTATCTTATCTCAATATCTAAAGCAGAGAAAAGTGAAGGCAGGCCTCTCTATTTCTGAAGTTGTATGTCCATTTGAGCTAAGAAAATCTGGCTATAAAACTTTAAACGTATTCTTGATAGACCTACACAAGAAACGGAGCTCAATTCTGACTTATAATAATAGAAATTTTACATCTGTAATATAAAATTAGAATCATCTTCTACAATGAAAAAATTCACCTTGGACATTTGCTTTAAAAAGCAATCAGGTTAAATTTACCCTACGTATTAAAACGCCAACTTTTCTTCATGTTTTCTAGTAATGCTTTTCATCCTAATAAGTGAATGAAACATTTATATTAAGGTATATGTTAGCACACTGATTTATCAATAATTTAAGTTTTAAGCAATAAACCATTGATTTATCCAAATGTTTTTGTGGAATATAATTATTTTAAATCAATCTTGCAAATAAGCTACAAACCTGCTCTTGTAGAGAGTAAAATGTAATTAGAAGACAAAAGGGAATCTTCAAATTTGATATATGACTTTGTCTACTTTTTTGCTAATTTTAAGGCAGGCCCTTACATGATGATAAACCAACTCATCTTCCTTTGCCCTGTGGTCAGAAAAGGCAGCACGTTCCACGTTCTACGCCAGAACTTAAAATCTGTATGTTACTGAGTAGGGAGAGATCACACTCACACATGTGGTCAGAAAAGGCAGCACGTTCCACGTTCTACACCAGAACTTAAAATCTGTATGTTACTGAGTAGGGAGAGATCACACTCACACATGGGTCAGAAAAAAGGCAGCACGTTCACGTTCTACGGCCCAGAACTTAAAATCGGTATGTTACTGAGTAGGAGAGGAATCCGACACTCACACATGGGGTCAGAAAAGGCAGCACGTTCCCACGTTCTACACAGAACTTAAAAATCTGTATTTACTGAGTAGGGAGAGATCACACTCACCACATGTGGTCAGAAAGGCAAGACGTTCCACGTTCTACCACCAGAACTTAAAATCTGTATGTTACTGAGTAGGGAGAGATCACACTCACACGTGTCAGTTTAAGTCCCCAGCTAAGGCTCCATAAATTTTTAATAACCTGCACCAATAATGAAACATATTGAACATAAAATGACAGTGGGAAATGAGAGGCCTCTAAAGAATCATCTCATTGTACAAATCAGGAAACAGACACCCTGAGATGTTCACAGGCAAACTCGAAGTCAAAGAGCTCATAGACCTAAAACTATGTAACTGTAGGCAGAGCCAGACCTAAAACTCAAGTTACCGTGTAATTCCATTTTTAGCACCTGAGTGAAACCCTTTACAGCTGACAGTCCCATATCCACTAACCTGGTGTTTGAGTGATTCTCTATAAGATACCAGGCAGCTGAAAAATTCTCACTTGTAAAATCGGCACTCATTCCATGGAACAGCATTTCTAAGTCCTTCTGGGAAAATTTACTTCTGAGGGGAAAAAAGGTTTAAAATATATTTCAGTGGTTATTATGACAAAAATGGAACAGGTATCACTGAGTATCCAGTGTAACACATATGAATACAAACCATTACAACAATACATATTAATCATATATTACCCAGAATATGTTTGTATGTATGTACAAAATACATTTCCCACATCATGGCTGATTTTTCTAACACGTAAACTTTGATTATATATAGAAAAGATAGGAAACTAGTTGAAATACAGAAATTACATCAATAAAAGAATATAAGGTTTAAAGAGGATTAAGACATCAGGCTGAGTTGATGGTTTTATTAAACCTATCGAAATATGACATCAATCCCCACTCAATGTATAAAAATCAAAATTTGAATACAGTGAAATTTTAAAATATTAAATCACTTTGTTAAAATGATTTTTGTTAAAACCTATATGAAAGTTGTTTTAAGACGTACTGCCTAAGAAACCATCAAAGCACTAATAAAACCACATCTAATCACAAAGCAGCCACATTTGCATCCATGTCTAGCATGACTTGAAGAAAAGCTTATGGTAACAACAGGGTATCTACATAACCTGCTGCTCCCTCATCTTGCCTACATGCTTAAGACTGACTTCTGGATCAAATCATTTATATATTCATTCGAACACTCATCAGGTATCTGCTACAGGTCAGGTTCCAAGCTGGGATGCCACATGTGCCCACCGAGGCCCACAGGCTGGCAGCCTTTGCTGCCCCCACCACCCATTTGCAGGATGAAATCCAAGCATGTCCAGGAACCGAACCTGCTTGTCTCTCAGGGCTCATTTCTGCCACTCGAGGCCTGAAACCTGACGCTTCCGCAGCCTCAAAGGGACTACACGGCCCCGCACGTTGGTTTCCACCACGTGGGTATTTACTTTGCTCATCTGACTTGCCGTCCCCTATCCCGAAACACTGGACAGGCCCAACTCGTAAGGTATAAACCAGACACACATTATTTGATAGGGCAGTATCTCTTTAACACTTATGCAGTGGGGAGATGACTCCGGCCCCAAAAGAATTTTTAATGTGGGTAGGTCCGGTCATAGCCTCAATTCAGAAATTAGTCCAGTAACTGTGGTACTTCCTCTTCTCTGGGAGAGTCCTGCTGTCTCATCATCACAAACACAGCCTCAATGCAGAAATGAGGCAGCTCAGCCCGTGGTCAACACTCCAACTTCACCCAAAGGTAACATGTTTTTCTTCCCTCTTCCTGGCCAAGGTCAATAGTTAACAGGCTGCCTGCTGGTTTGGGGGAAACATGGCAGCTCTGTCGTACAGGTTAAGGGTGGGATGGATAAAGAAGAAAGAATGGAATGTCCTTTGGGGCCTGTGCCTGGTACTGCCATAGCCGGCCTGTGCTCTCTGCCTGCCAGGCATTCAAACCCACTTGAGTCTTGCGGGCATTTTCACAGGTTCCCTAAAGGGCTCTGGAGCACCCCTCCAGCCATGACTCATGGATGCATCTGCTTCCTCCTGCCACTCCGCAGCCTCCCGTGGTCTCTCAGTCTTACCGCAGACACTCCTTGCTGGAGCCTCTCCATGTTCAGGTGACCAGTGCCCATAGGCACAACTTCCAATGGCCTGGAGCCCACTCTCTCTAGCAACTGGCTTGCTCACCTGGGCATGGAGAACACCCCTAAAATGCAGCCACCTCCACTGTCCATGCAGGCTCTGTGTCTCACAGCTGCGGGGAACACTGTCGCCTGGAGGTCCCACTCACCAGGCCTAAGTGAAGACGGTCACACACTCTGCATCCTCCCACTTCATGGCCTAGCCCGGTGCTCCCCATAGATACCTCTGCACAAATCCTCCTTGCCTCTCTACACATCCTCTCCCTCTGTGGTCCCTAGAAGAACAGGGGATGCGAGCTGCAAAACCAGATCTCAAGGAGTTCCTCTATCAACCCTGCACCGCGAGACGCCCCTCACTCTAAAGTCAAATGCCTACTGCGCGAGCATCTCAGCCAGGACAGGACAGCCCATTCACGTTCTGTAACACTGCCCTGCTTCACTATGTTCCTTTTTTGATTGGGTGGGGGATGCCTTGCTTAGAATTATGATAACAGAAAAGAAGACAGAGATTTTAGGAGGTGGCACCACTTCCACTTAGACTGAGTGGACCTTGCCTCTTTTCTCACCAGCTTCACAAGTTAAAAGATTTACAGCCTGAATCCTCCTGATACGTGCGTGTGGCATTCATTAGCTTGCTGGTCGTTTTCACCAGTCAGCAGTCTCTGGGGGGGAGGTGGAGAACTTTGAGTTTTAGAAGTTTATTTTGGTTTGGATTCTTCATGCTGGCTCATACTTTACTTAGTAAGAAAATCCTTTCACCTTTGGAAGTTTTTCTCACTTTATTTATTTGTGCCCCATGCCTCCAAGTTAGAGCTTTGGGGGAGTATAGCGACGGAGTGGAGGCTTAGGCTAAGCTGTGACATGCTGAACCCTGCCCGGCTAAGTGACCCAGAAGTGCCTCCTTCTGCAGTCCTGCTCTAACCGGCAAGCAGCATCTGCCTGGAACACTGCGTGAGGGATCACAGGCTTTGTCTCGACTCGGCTAGAAAGAATGACGTGAACAATCAGTAGGGCGTGGCATCGTGGGCAGGAGAAGTCATGGTGGCTGCAGACCATGTTTTTGTCAACCTTCCTTCTAGACACGGCCATTCAATGTGGTGTCTCATGCTTCACTTGGTCAGAGAGTTAAATGGTCTGAACAGAATCAAAATGCACTACTGATATCAGCTACACTCCTACTAACAACAGTCTTCACACATAATTTAAGTACAAGAAATCCTCATCTAGCAGGAATCAATTCCAAGTAACATAAGGACACAGCTGAGAAGAAAGAAACGAAAGAAGGCTGAGGCGTCAGACAGCTTCTGTGCCCTCCCACGCCTGTGGCACTTCACCCTGCCTTGGTGTTCCTCTGCCCACAGGGAATGAACGGAGGTTGCTAGTGTTAAGAGCTGACGATGTGAAGAAAGGATCTGTGACACAATGGTAGCAAGCAGGGCAAGAAAGTATAAAATGCAGACACAAAACTCAAAGATACAGCAGCTGCATGCCCTGGAGAAACAGTTAAGAACACAGAGTCCCCGTGGGTCTGGCAGCTAAATCATACTCCACGTGTTTAGCCAAAATAAAATTTTTTTAAAACAACAGAATGCACACAGCACACATAGAAAAGGGCTCTGTCCTCAACAGTTACAACGCTCACACTGGTGGTACTGACGGTGCTGCACAACGTGAACCAGCAGCTCAGAGCTTTCCATCCAGTACTCCGTCTTTAAAATTCCCCTGATACTTAAACTCTGGTAACATCTCACTCACAATGCATTACTCAATTGTTATTTTTACAAATCTAAACTGTTCTCAGCTATATCATAATATAAAGGCCTGATGTCTAGCGGAGGGCTCCGGGAGAGGGTTAAGATTTTAAGAAACTCTCCCACCCCCAGGAGTCTCTACCTCCCTCATCCTCAGAAGGAGCAGGGATGGGTCTAGTCAGTCCCTAGCAGTGGGGCCCCTGGCGAGAAAGCAGTGGGTCTGGCGAGGTCCCCACTGGCCCTACGCTCCCAGCTCTTCAGCCATGAACATCCCGTGCACCACAGGCTGCCGGGAGGACACGGGAGGCAGAGCCTGAGACTCGGCTTCCGCACTGGAGCGAGCAGGGAGGCCCGAGATCCCGGAGCCGGACGCTGAGCCTCGAGCCCCGTCCACCCGCCAGCCACTCCCCGCACGCGTCGGTCCTTAAGGCCCCTAAAGTGGGCCAGGTAGAATTTGAAAAGCACTACATCTCTTGGTCAAAATACCACTTCCCCTAAGATGGAGCTGATTATTCTGAGTTCTTACTGAAGACATTAAAACTCTTTCGCTGATCTTAATTGGAAGACATGTATTGAGACTTACAGCAGAAATCAGACGTACAAGAACAAGACAGACATTATTTTCAAGATGGTGAAATTCTAACACAGAGATGTCAAATAATCTTCCCCAAATCACACAATTAAGGCCAGGATGAACCTCGCCCGGACACACAGAGCCCGTTTACAGTGGACACCGTTGGCTATGACCCACCAATCACCCTGGACCCTCTCTGCTGGAACGCAGCCCCCCACCTGCCCCTTAACTGGGGGGAGATGAACCACCATAAGCCAGCCACACTTGTCATATTTCCCCTGCTCCTGACTGGGTAACCTTGTTTTTGAACAGTGATGCCTGAGGAACAGTCTGTTGGAGCACATCTGGGAAAGGTCTCCATACTTTCAAGAAGGGAAACCAAGAAGAAATAGCATCTTTCTGCCTGAGAACATCATTATGTCCAGCTTCAACCACAGGAATTGCTAAGGAAATGTGTTTTATGCTAAGGGCAACAGAACAGCCAGCAAACTCAGGCTCCTCACATCTTCGTGACATGACTGAGTTACTGACTCAACCAACCTTTGGAGTCTACCATCAGTGAATATTGTATATTCTGAAAAAGTAGATTGTATTTTTGTTTAAATCATATGTTTTCATTTTCTCTTACCTGCAGGTGAAGGCATTCTAATTCAATATTCTATTGCAAAATACATGCCTAAATATCCTGATCTTTTATGCAAACACTTCAAAAATGTAACATAGATGATTTGGAAAAAACAAAAAATGAATACCAATGCCAGAGTCCACGAAGCTCCATGGGTAACACAGCTGCAAAAGTACAGGCAGTTCATCTCAGTACTCCCAACGGGAGGCAGCAGTTATAAGCAGTGGCTGAGGGCACGGGCTCTGGGTTCAATCTCAATGTTTGCTCAATCCGCCTGAGTAATCCCGAGAAGTTATTCCATTATTAATGGATCACATTACATCCCTCTCAGGAACATTTTGGAGATCAGAGTAGATAATGCTTGCGGGAGCCACAGAGTAGATAATGCTTGCGGGAGCCACAGAGTAGATAATGCTTGCGGAAGCCACAGCGGTTTCTGACACGTGATAAATGCTCAACAATGTCATGTGCTATTATTTTTATTATTTATACTTATTTATATCTTACAGACTAATTTCCTAAGTATTATTTGATTCTCATGACAATGACTGAGTTAAATATTTCCACATTCCAGATGAGGAAATGGCCTCTGAGAGGTTACATGTACACAGTCGAGATTTGAACCGGGTACTTCTATCGTCAAACAGAGAACCAGAGGGTCTCAGACAGGAAATAAATCCTAACTACAAATCCGTAATGACGACAATGCAGGAGAGTGTGAAAGGGGAGCTGCTTTCAAATGGAGAGAACTGCTAATGCCCTTAATAACAGCAATAGGAAAGGAAGAAGTAGATGTCAACACAGCTAATGAAGCACGGAGTAAAAACTCGTATGTTTGTTCAGAATAACTGGATTTTGGACTCTCAACTTCCAAGTGAAGTGCTGGCTCAAACACATCAGAAAAAGCAAAATATGCTCTGAGTAATTCAAACCAAGCCTGCATTTTAAATCCACTAGCACAGAGGTAGAGACTGAAAGTGACATAGACCCTACGTGTAAACTCACAAAATGTTTTCACCAAGGAATCAAAACACACAGCTTCAGTCACTGACAATTCCTGCCACCCTGAACAGATACGTTTTCCATTAGATGGCAGTGTAAGGTCAGATTTAAACCTTCTAAAAAACAGCTAGCCCCAAGCCAGGGGAAGACCCAGGCCTGTGGACTGAGCGAAGAGACACAAACAGGCACGTTCTCCACACCTCAGCACTCGCTTTCCAGTATGAGGACTGTCTGCAGCAATGGCCCGTGCAGCATGCAAGTCAATGGGGCTCCTTCTGAGACCGCCCTAGCCGCCCCCACAGTGAGGCCTGGCTGCAGTTGTCTTATTCTGTGTTTGCATCAAAGAGAACACACTTTCTTGATTTGGTGGATGGAAGACGGAGGAGGGAGGCCAACAATGAAAGTGGGCATTGCTAGTTCTCTGTGTGCATGCTACACATATTTTTTGTAGCTTTAAATTTTTAGCAATATAGTTTACACTCTGTTGTATTAAGTAATATAAGTTTGTTTCCATTCTTTTTTTTTTTTTGTCTGACCCAGTTTCTGGACTTGCAGGCACTCTCACTGCCCACCTATTTTTACACAAGTTCTAAAGGTAAAGTCACCTAAGGCTCTTTTCTTCTGCACTCATATTAAGAATTAATTTGCTGTCAGTTCTCCTGTTTTAAAATATAGTCTTCTAAATTTGGTGGGAAAATTGAAATTGGTCTTTTCTGTTTGAAAGCCAAGCCGATCAGAAGAAAATCAGGTTTGCATTGCCCATAAAACCCATGTAGAAATAAAACAGATACTAGTGGTGCAACAACTGACTATTCTAGACAGCCATTCCCAGGTAATAATTCACAAAAACAGTTGGAGATCATATAAAAACAGCACAAAGCTCCTGTTTTCTGTCCCCGCTCCCATATACAGACTGTCTCCTACACATTACCCATAAATAGCCTCATTAGGCAATTGAGTATTGATTTCAAGAAACAAAGCCTAGCAAAGGTTTTTACTTAACATGAACCTGTTTTACCTTCCTTTTGGTTTAAATAGTTTGTCATCATTACAACTGAAGTCATGCAAAGACCACATATATTTGTGACAACTGCCATTGTAAATCAGAAATATAGACCTTTTACAAGCAAATCCTAGTCTCAATTCAAAGTGGTTATTTTTTCTGAGCAATTAGTAGCATTTTTATAAGTATCATGACACCCTGTGTGCAAAAACATCAATTACAAATTTAGGAATATGAAGGGTCTTAACAGCCAAAGACAGCCAATAAATGCCAAGTTGTTAAACTTGTAGGCTGAAAGAAAAAAGTATGCATGCTGGGTCCACCGGTAAAATATTTATTAAACTGTGACTCACCCCAAAGAGCCACAAGGCAACTGTACTGTTACTCTCACTGGCTTTGCCACATTCAGCTGAACTGGCCACCACACTGCAGGGCCCCTCAGGTTCCCCGTTTGCACACTAGACCGTCAGCTGTCGAGACTTTATCACCACAAAGGGACTTATCTCCTGAAGGTCGCCTCCCCACCGCAATCTGGTAACTCACTGGAACCACAGGGTTCCAGGAGGGGAGCTCCTGGAGGGGAGCTCCAGGAGGGGAGCATTTAATGGCCAGCACTCACAATTCTTCAAACCCCCCCCCTTTTTTTTTTTTTTTTGAGACAGACTGTCACCCACATTGGAGTGCAGTGACCCGATCTCAGCTCACTGCAACTTCCACCTCCTGAGTTCAAGCGATTCTCGTGCCTCACCTTCCCAAGTAGCTGAGATTACAGGCGCCCGCCACCATGCTCAGCTGATTTTGTATTTTTAGTAGAGACGGGGTTTCACCACATTGGCCGGGCTGGTCTAGAACTCCTGACCTCAAGTGATGCACCCGCCTTGGCCTCCCAAAGTGCTGGGACTACAGGCGTGGGCCACCGCGCCCACGCCCAGCCTCAAACCTTTTTAAATATGTTTCCACAAACAAATAATACTAAAGCCTATTATTCCTTCAACATCGACATTTTCAAAAAGTAGGTGCTCTCTAGGCTTTTAATTATTTCTTTAAAACTGCAAATGACATTAATAAACAGAACTAAAAGACAGTATGGATCCTGACCTGAGTACAATCCCATCCTCTACAAAGACTAAAGCCTTCATCTGAAAAACAGTAAGGAAATCAGCAAAATAAAACCCACATTAATATTTTACAATCTGCCTTTCCTTCCTTTTATCTTTCTCTAAAATAAGATTTCTCTAACGGAAGTCAAAGAATTCAGTAAGATAAACACAACTTTCTTGACAGTATCTAAAAAGAAAAAAAGGAACCTGGAAAAGCATTTTTCTGGTCAAAAGCATTTTCTTCTCTTTGTTTCTACACCTATTCTTACTTTCATCTTTCATTTTCCTGCTTCCTGGACTCTCTATATCTAGCCTCTCTTTCTTTTGAAAGTCTTTTGCCAAACACTTTCAGATGGACAGAAGGATGACTGGATGTCTGTTCACGGCTTACAGGTCCCTCCCCATGTTCCCTGATGCTACAGGATCGGCGCCTTTCTGTTCATTGGCTATTCTGAGTCTCTGTTAGAAAGACAGAGCTGGCTTGTGGAGGGCTAATGGCGATGCCAGGGATTCCTGTCCACAGAAATGCACGTCAGGTGAGGATACCACTGGCCCCTCCAGTGTGGTCTTGCATCTTTAGGCATTTCTCATTGCGTATGTCTCCCCTCTGGACTTTCCTTTGGGCTGGATTTAACATTAAATCTTATTGGTTCTTTCCTTAATTATGAGTTAAATAAAAGCTCTGACATCTATTCATTTTATATTTGTGTAAGAATCATGATTTTCCCTTTTCAAAATTATCCTTTAATACTTTACTTTGTCCCACGGCTGAGCAAATATTTCTGAAACTTAAGTAACCATCTGTACAGTAGCAGAGGAAATCTGTTCATTTTATTCCCACTGAAGTACTTATTGAATAAACGTTTGTACATGTTATTTTAAAATTTTAAAACACGTTAGTACCCTGGAATCCTAAATCATTAAAAAAACTTTTCCTGTGTGGCAGAACAATGAATAGTATATATCCAAGAAGAGCAAAGAATCCTGTAAGGATGGACACTTCTCAGGCACCTGCTATGCTCTTCAGAAGTTGTTTACCTCCTCACTCCGATTCCTCACATCGACCCTAAGGAACAGGTACTGCATTGTACACCTGAGGAAACTGAGGCAAAAGGAAGCTAAGTAACTTACTCAATGTCATATTGCTAGTAACTGGCAGAGCCCAAGTTCAAATTGAGAGAGTTTTGCCCCACACAAAACCCAACGACCTCTCAGAGAAGAAAAGAAAATTTTAAGAAAGCTAAGTACTTTTAGTGTCATTATTCTTCACTGCCATTACCAATGTTATCAAATAATTAACCTGAAACTTATTAAGAACACTGCTGTTAGAGGCAGTTCAGGCCAAATCACTTTGTGGGTAGCAGCAACAGGAATAATAAAGATAGTCAAAGGCTGAGAAGGTGTGAGGAGACAGAGAGAACGGGGTGGGGGGCATACACCAAAATAAAAGTGGAAAAAATCATGTTTATGATAGTAAACATCCGAATGAATCCTAACTTTGATAATTTTGTCCAAGTCTCATACCAAATATATTTTGTATATCTCCGTATTTCTTTTGCCCATGTATAAAACTGGTGCTTGATTATGAAGAACAGCTCAGAGGGCCTCCTGCTCCACACTTCTGAGGCAGGTTGGAAAGAGACTGGCTTTCCAGAGCCCTGAAGCAGCCCATAAAGGGGCTTACTATCAACTGCAAGTCTATCCGTGCTTAAAACTATGCACAGATAAACACCCGACTGTTACCATTCTTTTCTAAACCTTCTCAAACTTCAAACTCTTAATTTTGGAGGCATGGAATCCTTAACCGGCTCTAGAATGGCCCATACGGCCAAAATGTTTCAAAGATGTTACCTAGAACAGTCCAAGTTCACCCGAAGCTGCTAAGCCCCAGACTTTCTCAACTCTTTCAACTTTCCCAAAACAAGCACGCTGCCTCCCCTCGGCCAGGGGCAAACCCCAGCCGGTGGAAATGAAGCGTGCTTTCTGAATTACTAACGATCTCCAACCATAGAGAGAGACGACTGGAGAACAGCAGGTGGAAATGAACTGTGCTTTCTGAATTACTGATGATCTTCAACCACAGAGAGAGACGATTGGAGAATTTTCCCCATTCCTAGAAAACCCTAAACTAAAACCATGGTTAAAGTATTAACAGTGCTAATCTGTCACTTCTGGTGAGAGTTTACAGAGCAATACTCAGTACACAATTCCATAAGCAGAATCACTAAGGCCAGAAGATAAATCAGCCGCGATTAATATGTCAGGTGAATTGTTTAAGTAGAAAGGCACTACTTAGAAAAGTTACTAAAACACTGTACTAGGAATTTGGAGAAAAAAAACTCTAGATTCAATTATAAGGAATCTTGAAAGATATCATTTACCTGGCAGAATTCTGATGATTAAAGTTAAATAAGCCTGGATTAAGCAAGAATGAGAGGCAGACATTATAGACAGAATTAAAGACCAGATTAGACCTGGCTATTCTAAAATACCTCTAGAAAAATCAAGAAAACAGTAGATTATGTATTCTATTTTGACTTCAGGTGCCATCTACCTATTTAAACTTAACTATCTCTAGATAACATACTAAAGACTTTTCTTTTTCACAAAATGCAAAATCAAAACACCAAAGACGTAAAAGTAGTTTTAGCCAGAAGTTTTAACTAATTGCAAAGTTTACTTGCAGCAAAGCTAAACAGACCTCATAAATAACACCCATCTCCAAACAACTGAGACGTCTTCCATTGTGCTTCCTGGGATGTTTCTGGAGTTTGAGTCCCTTTCCTGTAAGTATATAAAACTTTTCAGGAACTGAAAAATAAAGAAGACTGAAAGCAAGATGGTACTCACTTTTCAATCTCAATGCCAAGCGGGTTAGCAGGACGTAAGGACAAGGGCGGAATTCCTTTGTTCCTGTCAGTACGCATATCATAATAATTCATTTCATCAACCCACACAGCAGACTGATCCAAAATGCCTACAGAAATGAGGAGCATATGCTTAATAAAATGAAGGCAACCCCAGGCACCTTCTAAGTCTGGCCTATTGCCTTACTTCTTAAAGACCTAATACAAAATGCCTGTTGGATAATTTTTAAGAGATTTGAGGACATAACAGCTAAATTTTTTAAAAATGACTACTAGTTTAATTATAAGCACTAAAAAAACTATAAAAGGCAAAATAACACCTCTTGGCTTATGGTTTCATTGTACATGAGAACAGAGAAGACAAATTAAGCTGCTTAGAAAAAGGTTTGCAATAACAAACATTTTACAAATAATAAACACTACAATTAAACATTGTTAAATGTAGCTAATTAAATCTGCACAAAAATTCAGAAAGTTAGATGAAATATGACCTATAATATCTGCTTATTCAAGAGAATATTCTGAAATCATGTAAACTCTTGGAAAACGTCTGGGAGACACCCAAGCACAAAACATTTGAGTTCAATGTTCGCTCAGTGGCAAGCTTCTGGTTCATGACAAATGCCAAAAAACCATTATGCATATATGATTTCATATTTAATACTGTGAGTTTCTGCTTCTGGGTTCCATAAGCTACCTAAGGACATTTCACTACAAATGAAAACCAAATGTTTTTTAAATGGTTCTTGAAAGCTCTCAAGAAACATCTTTTATTTTCTTTTCCTCTACAAACACTGGCATGTTTTCAAGAATAGTTATGCAAAAATAATATGCTACTTGCTATTTCTCATTCTTTTTACTGTTACCAGTGCTGGAAATGTCCTAGATGGTAGAAACAGCAGGTCTTTTTTTTCCATTTAGGCTGAAATCAATTTGGCAAATTCAATAAAATATCAAACACCTTTCAAGGAATGCATGGCTTGTATAATGGAAATGACCAGGTTACTCAGGGAAAACTGACTGGGTGTGGACCCTGTGAACAAGACAACATAAGCTCTAAAAACAGCATCTTCCTTTACAGGACTGAACTCCTTATCTCATTCAACCTAGCACAGGTCTTACCCGCTAGGCCTCCAGGGCCCTGGGCTGCAAGAGAAAAAGAACCAAGTGCCAGGGAGCACAGACAAAGCATGCCCGCCTCCCCAGGCGAGGGTCAGAAAGCTTCATGGGAGAAGGCTGTCTGAATACCAGGCAACCTGTAGCGGCAAGGCTATGAACCCACTCATTCTCTCAGCACTCGTGGTTCTGCCAGCATGCAACAGGGGCTTTGTCAGAGGTTCTGCTCGAGTCCAGGCACTCTTGAGTTCAGTTCAAGAAAGCTTTACTGGCCAGGCGCAGTGGCTCACACCTGTAATCCCAGCACTTTGGTAGGTCGAGGTGGGCAAATCACAAGGTCATGAATTCAAGACCAGCCTGACCAACATGGTGAAACTCTGTCTCTACTAAATATACAAAAATTAGCTGGGCGTGGTGGCGCACACCTATAATCCCAGCTACTACAGAGGCTGAGGCAGGAGAATCACTGGAACCTGGGAGGCGGAGGTTGCAGTGAGCCGAGATCAAGATCTTGCCAATGCACTCCAGCCTGGGCAACAGAGCAAGACTTTGTCACAAAACAAAAAACAAAAAAAGAAACCTTTACTAAGCCTACTATGTGCCAGTTCCTGAGCTGAGTGTTCTAGAATAATAAAATTACCATTTTTACCTAAGTTTTCTTTACCTGCTATGTAGATTATAAGATACTAGATTTTTATCAAAATGTTTAAGTTCCTCTAGAAAACTGTATAACAAGTTCCTGCTTTAGTTTCACAGGTTAGTTTTGAAGAAACTAAAGTAAACAAAATGGAAATGTTATATATGTATATATGTACACATGCACGTACATGTACATACATAAAGTCCACTCTGAATTTTCCCTGAAATTCCTTGAATTTTTATTTATAAAAATAATCTAGGAATTTGTGGAGAACAATGCTGCAGAAAGCCTCTATGCTCTAAGATTAAAAAAAAAATTTTGCAAAATTATTTATTTTCTTCATAAAGAGAAGTACTGGCTGGGTTTAATTATGCCTCAGATATTCCCACATTATACAACTATTTATCAAATGCTGACCATGTGCAAGACATTACAGGACCACAAAGATGAATCTGACATTACTCTTATTCTAAAAAGGGAAAGAGACATGCACAGAAATAGCTACAAGGAAGATGATTAGAAACTATTAATTTGTTGGGTAAGGGACTAGGCTAAGCACTTGACATTTGTGTTCTAACTCAGCTAATCCTATGAGGTAGCCAGTATCATTCCACTTTCGCTCATGGAGAAACAAGGCATTAAAGTTACAAACTTAGTCATGGCAAGACAGTCCAGGTTAGAATTCGAAGAGCATGACTTCTCAGACCCAGTTCCTAACACTGCTAACAGAAGGCAGCAAGTGGTCAGCGCATAAAGAAGGAAAACGTCAAGTGCTATGTGGTTCAAAGAAGAGTGAGTATCACTCACGTGGGGTTAGAAGCAGCCAAGCCAGGAAATGTATCATCTGGGCCTTGAAGGATGGATAAAATGAAGGAAAAGGGAATGTTGTTTAGATACATTATGACTAATCTGGACAAATCAGGATTTTCCACCTCAAACCTTGTTTCAGAGTTTTAAAGCAATGTCATTATATTCAAGATCAAGGAACCAAAACCAGTGCATCAAATGAACGAACAGATGTGAAGAACTCAGAAAAGCAGTTCTCATACGATCGTCATCCTTAGGCTTCACTGACTGTTATTTCAGCACACTGCCTTCCCGAAAGTAATACAGATACTAACCAACATTCCACTCCTGTCAAAATAAACATAAACTAAATCTAAGTTGAGATATGCACGTAGGTAAGTTTTACACAAATCCACCAGTTTTACATCTTAAAAGACAAACTCACGTTTACTTTCTTCTTTAGAATAAACCCATGAGAGACTTTACCTATTTTCTCAGGTTTCAGAAGCTTGAAAGAGACTGTTGAGGTTCCTCTGCCACCTGACTTAGTGGTGACAATAATGTCTCCTTTGTCATTTTTGGCTTGTCCCACTCGACATACTATTTTACTTGCAGACATCCATTCTGCCGTCAGGAGGCAATTATGTCCACAAATTGTCAAGCCTGAAAATAAACACATGTGCATTAAAAAATCCAAAGACAAGAACAATAAGACCTTAATCATGTAGATTACGTTTTTTAAATCTAGCAATAATTTTCTTATTCAATAATTACATTTATTATTGAATATACCCAATATTATTTGGGTATACTGTTATTTCTATTGATTTTTCCTCTTATCTGTTTTTTTCCTCTAATATTTAAGACTTATTTTAGGCTACATTTAAGTTTCTTCAAACATTAGTAGAATTAGAAAATGAACAATCACAGTAACTATGTTCTAGGCATTCCAGATTACTTAGATTACGAGAATCTTAAAATGCTTTCAGAAGTAATAAAATGGAAACTATTGCTATTATTTGAAGTCTCAGTTATTAACGTAGAATTTTAAAGTATATTAATAAATTTATGTATCATTTTCTAAAAACATTCTATATTCACCCATCTTCCTGAAAAAACTTCACATACTTTTTCTAGTGTTCACTTACACACAGTATTACAGAATGAACTCAAGTAGGTTTTTTATTTAAGCATAACCAAGAGTATGGTAATCTAGTGAAGTGTGCTCAGGCATTACTGGATTACTATCTCACTGTTACGTCGGTGTATCAGCTGCTAGCATGCTAGTTCCTCCCGCCCTGGTGTTTTCCTAACGAAACTGTCGCTACACTACGTTCTGCTCTTACAGAGCCTCCACTCCCAAAAGGTCAACTCATGATGTCACCTCCCTCATACCATGTGAAATAAAATTTAGGTAATAACCAAACCGAGAGGCACCGAAAGACGGAGTGAATAAGGCACACACCCCGGATGGATACCAGCACGGCACCACAGGGACCAGCCAGCCTTCCAACTTACACCCCAGATGGATACCAGCACGGCACCACAGGGACCAGCCAGCCTTCCAACTTACACCCTGGGGCGGGTACCAGCACGGCACCACAGGGGTCAGCCAGCCTTCCAACTTACACCCTGGGTGGATACCAGCACGGCACCACAGGACCAGCCAGCCTTCCAACTTACACCCTGGGTGGATACCAACACGGCACCACAGGACCAGCCAGCCTTCCAACTTACACCCCGGGGGGTACCAGCACGGCACCACAGGGGCCAGCCAGCCTTCCAACTTACTTCCTTTAGATTTTCCATTTCCACAAAGCAGAGACCAATGGAATTAATATTTATGGAGAGAAGAAACCAGAATGTATGTAGCACAGACACAGACACTTAACGTTTTCTCTTTTTTTTGAGACAGGGTCTTGCTCTGTTGCCCAGGCTGGAATGCAGTGGAGTGATCTTGGCTCAATGCAACCTCTACCTCCCACGCTCAAGCCATTGTCCAGCCTTAGCCTCCCAAGGAGCTGGGACTACAGGTAAGCGCCACCACCACGACTGGCTAGTTTTTTGTTTTGTTGTGTTTTTGTTTTTGTATTTTTTTTGAGACATGGTTTCGTCATGTTGGTCAGGCTGGTCTCGAACTCCTGCCCTCAAGTGATCCACCTGCCTGGGCCTCCCAAAGTGCTGGGATGACAGGCGGGAGCCACCACGCCCCGCAGACACTTCACACTTTCTTTTCTCATTATTTAATTTTCAATAATGCTCAGCAGTAAGGTTTAGCAACTGCAACGTTTCCTTTTGGCTTTTCTTCAGATACCAGAAATACCTCAAGTAATGCCAAATCTGACTTTTAAAATGGAGGGACAAAGTCAAACCATCTTTTGTTCCGACATAAAGAACTATTTAGTAAAGGCTGTTAAACCACAGAGGGATAAAAGCAGCTATGCTTTAAAGATACATTGCTTGAAATAACGAATTTTAGGGGTTTCTCTAAAATACCTGTAATTCACTAAGGTCTGCAACTTTGTTTTTCTAATAATGGCATTTAATGGTTTCTTTGGGACTATGGTTTCTATTGGTATATTTTAATTACAGTAACACGTTTTTAAATGTATTCAGTATTCAAAATTATTGTTTTCAAAATAATTGGATGGTATGTCTGTGATATTTTTTCTAATAATTTGTTACGAAAAACTTAAATAACTTAAGAGACTGAAAGCCTCTCCAAACTCCACCTTGCAAGAGAAATACTGCTAACATGTCAACGTTTACTTGCTCAAGTGATTTTGTGCATATACAAACCAGTTTATATGTTTTTTAAACAAATGTTTTAATTTGTAACCTGCTTAATTCTCGACAGGAGATATTTTGGTATCATTCCAGGTCAACAGACAACTTAATATTTTTAAGTATTTTAATATCAGACTTTTGTGATTTTTAAACATTAACTCACTTCAGAATGAAGAATAACCCAACAATTAATGTCAGGGAGCAATGTAAAAATACAAATAGTATCTTCATTAAAAGAAAAAAGTCATCCCTAATGAAATTTCCTTGCTAGAGAACTACCTTATGATTAAAACTGAGGAATAAGAGCAAACTTCAGATATAAAGTATCAAAAAACGTTCACATGAGCAAACCTGAATGATATGCATGAAGGTCCACATGGGCACAGAAGTGCCCCTAGAACAATAGTTTATTCATTGGGTCTCAGTTGCTTTCACGATTCCTCTGATTTAATATCTGTTATGCATTTTTACTCCAAAACAATGAATAATCAGTAAATAATTTAAACATAGATCCAAGTAGATCATTTTAAATGTTATGACAAAAGATCACAAGACCTATTTCTTGATTTCTTAAGCACATTTTTCCTAAGTTATGCAAGAAATCTGCTTCATGAAATATAACAGCACCTTTTAGAAAAAAAAAAGTAACTCATAGAATCCCAAGTAAAGTACTTTTTATAGTGCTTTGCCTGGCTAGTGTAGATATCATCTGAGCTAAAAACACTTAAATTCTTTAGCAGGTTAAGTTTGCTTTTTTAAAAGATGGTTTCTTGGCAATATATAAGGCAGGTTGAAAGCTGAACCAGCATGGTTTAGAAAAGTAATACATGGGTCAGGCAAGGTGGTGCATGCCTGTAATCCCAGCACTTTGGGAGGCCAAGGCAGGCAGATCACTAGGTCAAGAGATTGTGACCATCCTGGTCAACATGGTAAAATCCCAACTCTACTAAAAATACAAAAATTAGCTGGGTGTGGTGGCGGCGCCTGTAGTCCCAGCTGCTCAGGAGGCTGAGGCAGGAGAATCGCTTGAACCCAGGAGGCGGAGGTTGCAGTCAGCCAAGATCACACCACTGCACTCTAGCCTGGTGACAGAGCAAGACTCCATCTCAAAACGAAAAATAACAAAAAGAAAAGTAATACACGCTTAGTCAAATAAGAACTGCATTGCCTGAAGCTAAAACCAGATTAAAATTTACCTAGACCATTGTCATGTCTGGAGCTCACAATGACTGCCAGCAAAAATCCTGGACAGAACCCCCACCTGTGTGAGTAGATTTCCAAACATCCTGGGGATTTTTCCACTTAGGTAAAGAAACATCTGGAATGAGCTTTATCAAAAACCAAGGCATAGGATTAGATAAGACTACTTTTGCAGGAATAAATTGAAGTGATGTTTACTAAACAATCAAAAACTACCCAGGTTTTCTCCCCTGATTGTGACCTCTGTCCATGGTATCCCTTCATTTGGAGAGATGCTGGTCACAGTTAGAGAAAACAATATCACATGAGACATACCATCAACAAAAAGAATTGGCTAGGCAGTGCAAAACTCAGTCACTCCACACAGTGCTGAGCTCTCGTTCACTGTTTAAAGAGTTTTTTGGATGGCCAAAAACCAATGTATCAACCAGCAGTCATAATGCAGGAAAAGCAAGTTCCAACTCATGCTTTCAGGACCTTACCACCAAGTCTGTCATCAGTGCAGAAAAGATTAATGTCTGAGTCTAGAAGAAATCTATATGGGAAGCCAGAAGATACATTCCGTAGCACATAGAGAGGTCTTTGCCTTCCTCGTTCGGAATGCATCTGTATACCCACCTGAGCAGTTCACAGCCAGGTAACCATAACTGGCCATAAAATTGTATTTAAAACTCTCTACCCTGGCTGTCCCTAATACCCATGTATATTTTAAAAAATAATGTTTAGGCTCCATCTTTAGAGACTGAAACTTAATAGGCCAAATAATTTCCTTTTAAAGTTCTAGGGAGATTCAGAAAAGCCAGGGCTGAGAAGCACTGGCAGACCTGAGTGCTTCAAGAACAGGCCATCAGTAAAGGCCTCCACATCATGGAAAGGGGAAGGGTGCCATGCAAGCCAACATCCAAAAATATTTACACCACACCGACTGGCTGTGTGGTGTTCTAACCATTCATGACCTTGAGCTTCGACTCCGCTAGAAAAGATAAAAACCATAAACTGAGCCTAAAAAGTAAGCTTTGGCTTGCTCCCGACAGGATCCACAGATCACGACGAGGACACATGCCCGCCAGGCGGAGTGGAGAGCGCCAACTGCTGCCCGTGTCACCGGGAGACGGGGCTGAGACTTGCTTTGAAGAGCAATAAGGAACAGAAAAGGTGTAATTCACAGAGCCCCTGAGAAGTAACAGACAAATCAGACAAGGGAAGGAAAACTAATGAGAGCAAAAATGTAAAAGCAGCTCTTTTGGCCATCAAGGCATCAAAGCTGTGGAAAATTCGGAGGCAAATCTCAGCGCTGGGAAACCTTCTGAAGGATGTGAAAGACAATATAAGGCAAGATTTGACAAAATAATGATTTTCACACCAATGTCAGAAAGCCAGGTAATTCGTTCTTCTTTCTGGAGCATTCTGTGGAGATCACAAAGATGTCTGTCCTATCACCTTCACTATTGGAAAATTACGTATCTTGTCTCCGTCGTCCACATAAAAATCCGACTAGCAGGCGCGTCGCAGGGCCGCTGCCCTTACCTATGAGGTCAGTGGGGCCAGTCCCCAGGTTTTCTCCCCTGATTGTGACCTTTGTCCATGGTATCCCTTCATTTGGAGAGATGCCGGTCACAAGCGGGGGTTGTCGTGATCGAGACATCGTGCCTTGCGGAGCAAACTGGTGATCCTGTTACAGAAGTAATCTGTTAAAAGAGAAAGAGAAAAGGATTAGAGCCAACTGAGACAAGCACTGACTAAAAATAGAAGAATGCTAGACAGTCAGTACCAAAATATAAAAAGTATTCTTAAACACAGAGTTTTGAAGTTTTTAGGGGTCATTTAGCTAATCAGCCAACATCTACTGAACATTAAGTTCCTAAGGACACTCTGGTTAGTATTGCAAGAAAGACGTGAGAATAACAGAAAGCTAAGCCCTGGGTTCTAAAACCTTCCAGCACAGGGGCAGAGAGAAACTGATGTCACTATGTAGCTCCATGACTACCTCTGCTGAATCCTAAATTGATACTAGGAACTGTTCTCCTGTTCTATCCCCAGGGCTGTTTAAAGGAGAACTATACTCATAAAAAGAAAAACACATTTACATTCCCATAGGTGTACTGGATTTCACTTTACTTTTGTATTTATATGGTGTGCAACTGTTTTTTAATATGCTCAAATCAATGCAATATACTGACATTGCTACAAAACCTAGAATGTAGATACAGGCAGAACCATTAATTTGCTAACTGTTGTAAGCATAACAGAGGAGGGAAAAGTGTAATTTCTGAGACCAGGTAGACTTGTGTTCAAGTACTGTTGCTCCCATTTACTAAATCTGTTCTAAATCTCCCTCCTCTTATATGCAAAATGGAGCTGGTAACAGAAAGCATTTCATAAGGTTATTGTAAAGAATGTATAGGATAATCCTTGGAAAGCACAGTAGCTGGCATACAGGAGGCAAGTAATAAATAATGAAATTTTGCTGGGCGCCGTGGCTCACGCCTGTAATCCCAGCACTTCGGGAGGCCAAGGAGGGCGGATCACGAGGTCAGGAGTTCGAGACCAGCCTGACCAATGCGGTGAAACCCCGTCTTTACTAAAAATACAAAAATTAACCGGGCGTGGTGGTGCATGGCTGTAATCCCAGCTACTCAGGAGGCTGAGGCAGGAGAACTGCTTGAACCTGGGAGGCGGAGGTTGCAGTGAGCCGAGATCGTACCACTGCACCCTAGCCTGGGTGACTGAGACTCCGTCTCAAATAATAATAATAATAATAATAATAATAATAATAATAATAATAATATTTTACTAATACACCCCTGAGAACTCAAGTGCTCAGGGCTTCAGATGCCCCAGAAGGTGGGGTGAGACTCAGAGCAGAACAGTGAGACTTGCTGGTGACCTGTATCTTTATGGACTAAAAAGTGAGACTCCCTGGCCCCTGCCTCCATCCTTCACAGTCAGGAGAACAGAAGTTTAGTCTTTTAAGAAACCAAGCAAGAGCACCAGGACTTAGAGACCCCCAGCACAGCGGAGGTGTGGGAAATTGGGGGCAGGCTGACCAGGGATTTGGGGTGAACCTGTGCAGCAAGCCGTGGGACTCCTCGGGCTGCCTCCCTTCTCCTGCCCTCGCCACTGTGAGGTGTGTAAGCCCCTCCTGCCACTCCCATCCTGTCCACACAACTGAAGCATTATTCTCTGCAGAAACTGAAGAGTCCTAGGAAGGTAAGACCCAAAGATCCTGACACCTGAGTGTCTTCCCTGCAAAAAGGGAAGGGCCGCTTGTCTTCCTACCACCTGACGGAAAAGCCACTCACTGTAAACTGCCCCCACAAACTCAATCAAATCAGCTGTTAACAGCCTCACTCTAAATCATGGGGGCTATAGAGGCCGTGAGCAAAAGCTTCCCCTCTGCCCTCTAACGGGTTGCTGGAGATGAATGAGGCTGGTTACCAGGAGCAAAGGGCAGACACGTTTCTTCAATGTGCATAAGCACTGGGGACTCGCAGGAGCATGGTCACCTATCAAACCGGTGCGGCCCAGATGCTTACAGACCCTTCTTCAAAGGGAAAGGGAGGAGGGGCGAAATGTGGCCATTTGGAGGGGCAGTAAATAATTTTTAGGGGGAATAAATGGGTTCAATGCTCAGATGGTAGTTAATAAATAATTATGAGAATTAAATAGGACCTGAGAACAAAGTCCATCTGGGCTCCAGGTGCAGTGTTTGATTTTCAGTCTCTTTTTCTATGATGTGAGTTTTAATCTTCTCTGATTAATGAAATTTCAGGGAGGAAACTGAAGGCAAATGTGTCAGTCAGTCTAGCTTCTCCGCAGGTAAGGGGGCTTCAGATGCACAGCCTCACCCTGCGCTTTGGGAGAGACAGGAGGGCTGCGGGGAGGGCTCGAGGCTGCTTCCTTCGTGCAGGATGTCACAGCAACGTATTTTAGGTCCCGTTTCCTGACCCCCAACACTGGACAGCCAAAGGCAATGAAGAAAGATCTGTAAGACAAAGATGGAAGAAAGACAAACAAGAAAAAACACAGAACAAACATATTGCAGATCTTGTATGGCCTGAATTATGCCCACCCACCTCACTCCGCCACAGCCAAATTTCCTATTTTAAACCTAGCCCCAGTACCCCAGAATGTGGCTGTATTTAAAAAGGGGGTCTCTAAAGAGGCGATCAAGGTGAAATGAGGCCCCATGGGTGGGTCCGAATCCAGTGTGACTGGTGTCCTTATTAGAAGAATTTGGACAGACACACACAGAGGGAAGGATATACGAAGACTCGGGAGAAGACGCTGTCTACAAGCCAAGGAGAGAGGCCCTAAAACAGATCACTCCCTCACGGCCCTCAAAAGAAAACAACCCCGTTGACTCCCTCATCTCAGACTCCTAGCTTCCAAAAGGGTGAGAAAATAAATGTATGTTGTTTAAGCCACTTGGTCTAGCATACTTTGTTACAGCAGCCCTAGCAAACTAACGACAGCAGGCACAGGGGGAAAAAAAAACTTCAAAATCATTCTAAAGTTTGATCTTAAATTAATATCTACAATTTTTTCACCCCTAAAAGAACTAGATGCCATGAAAATACATCAATCCAAGAATAAAAGCTCTTGAAATTTTCAAAAAGGTCCAAAGAAACATGACCTATATAGTAATGTAGTAACTGACCACCAGATTAAACAAAATTGAAATAAGGCACAAAAGATGGATGTGTGTTTGGGGGCAGGAGAGACAGGTAACCCAGGGAGTGACCACCTTTTATCTCATGTAATGGGAGGCTGACAGCTAATGTCTAAAACCAACCAGCAAGAAATGGCAGATTAGAAGAATCTGGAAATGTTGCAGTGGATGGCAGGAGACAGCGGAATGAGTCTGGGGTATGTTATATAATAGAGTATTTGACCTCTGTTCCTGGTTTCTGGGAGCGAGAGTCTTAAATCTTTGGTGTTTTCCCGGCAATAGGAGTGTCTTTGTTACTCATGATCCTCTCAAACCACACCATAGTATAGGCCAACAAGATGAATCAACAGCAGGACTGGCCATTCCAGAAAGACCATGGGATTAGAGGGTTAGGGTTTTGAGCAAAGCACCAGCAAACCAACCTCCTGTGGAGAGGTGGGGCTGGAGATTAAGTTCAATCCAACAAGATTTAATCAATCATGCCTACATAACTTATTTAATACAAATAAAATGGTGAAACAACAAAAAAGGAAGTCCAGAAAAACATTATCATTCATCCAATAAACCCGATGAGACAACTCAAAGTTACCTTGAGTTCCTCTCCTGGCCTCTGGCACCACCTGAATCAAATACTCAGTATCTTTTGTCTGAATCAAAAATCAACTATTTCTCTCAATCCTACTGTTCCCTCCTGTTGCTCTCCCACTTAAGACCTTCGTCTTCTCCCCTCAATGCTACAACAGACGTATAGCTGGTAACTCTGCCCCATTATCTCTCCACTGCATTCCACCCTCAGCAAATGCCAGTTAGTTCTCTAAAATGTGGAGTTAATCAATATCCTCCCTACCTTTAAAGTAATCTTCTATGAAATCCACTGTTTTGTGGTCTGCACAGCCCGCAACCTCCTCCACATCGGTTCAAAGCCTGTCACAGCTGGACTCGTCAACACTGCCTACTTCATCTCCACCATTCCTCTCCTCTGACATTCCCCACATGAGCCCATTCACCTCTTATGAACCTGCCACGTGCTTGTATTCATGTCATTCACCCTCTTTCCACTAAAGAGAAATCTCTAAGTTTATTAAATCTGTACTAATATTTCAAGTCATGCTCAAATGTTAGTTTAGTCTCCCTGATCCCTCCTTCTATTAAACTTCTACTATATAATTTTAACATTCACTGTGTTAAATTTTAGGTATTTTGTCTGTTTCTTCTTTGAAAACACATGTTTGATCAATTTTATATCCCCGATCCTCAAGCTGTGGATCTGACATGATCATGTCAGGACTGAACTGAGTTAGAGGATCTCTAGCTGGTGTCTGCTGGAGAGCTGCTTGCTTGGTGTGTGGGGAAAACTTCACGCACACCTGGTATCAGGACTGTGTACTGAGTTAGTGGCTGTGTGAAAGTAGAAAGTAGGAAACACACTTGGATTTTTTCCTATCTCTTTATAAGCAAATAAGCAGATAACCGAAACGGACTCCAAGATGAACCAGACAGAAGAATTAGTAGATAAGAACTTAAAAGAGTCTATAACAAATGTTATTAAAATATATGTAATCATAATGAATAAACAGGTGGCTATTCTAAACAGAGGAATTAAAATTATAAAATTATTTTTTAAAAAGAAATGCAATGCAAATTCTAGAACTGAAAGGTATACTATCTGAAATGAAAACTACACTGATTAGGCTGCACAGTAGGTAGAAGAAGAAACAGTCAGTGAACATGATTATAGATCAATATAGTTATAGAAACAGATTTATCTAAAGATATATAGTTCTTCAAAGTACTGAAAGAAAAAAAGTCCAAAATTAAAGTTGTAAAAGGCATTTTCAAGTTAAAAAAAAAAGTTCATTGCAAACAAATCTGTACGACAAGAAATGCTGAAAGAAGTTCTTCAATCTGAAGGGGAAGTGATACCACAAAGCAATTTGGCAGGAGAGTTTATAATTACGAATGGTCAAATTCATCAGAAAGACGTAACAATCAAAACTGATGCATCTAATACAACAGCTTCAAACACATGCAACAGTAACAATCAAAACCGCATCTAATACAACAGCTTCAAACACATGCAACAGTAACAATCAAAACCGCATCTAATACAACAGCTTCAAACACATGCAACAAACACTGATTGGTAGGGAGAGATAAACATACAATCATAGTTTGAGGTTTTAATATTCCCTTTCAATATGAATAACAACTAGATTAAAAAAACAAACAAAAACACAGAAGGTACGAACAGCACTGTTGGTCATCCTGACCTGACCTTTGTAAAACTCCTTTTCAGGTGTCCCTGGAATGTTCACCAAGGTAGACCAGATGCTGGGCCATAAAATAAGTCACAGGCAATTCCAAAGATCGAAATTCCAAAGACTACAAAGGAATTAAGTTAGCAATAGCAATACAATATCCAGAAAAGTATCCAAGTATTTGGAAATTAATATACTTCTAAATAACTCAACATTCAAAGTAGAAATTAAGAGGGAAACAAAATATTTTGAAACGAATAAGAAACATACATCAAAATTTGTGGAATGCTACCAAAGCAGTAACTTAAAATCTTACATTAGAGAAAGAATATTTAAAATTAAGAACCTATGTTTCCACATTTAAAAAAAACTAGAAAAATAAGGGCTAAATAAACTCAAAGTAAAGGGGAGTGAGAGCAGGAAAAGGAAGCAGAATGACAGAAATAGGAAAAAAATAAACAGTGGAAAGCAATAACATAAGTAAAAAGAATTTGAAAAAAATTAAAGCCAAAAGTTCTTCACCAATAATTAATAAATTGATGTCTCAAAAAAAACTCTTTAGAAATGAAACAAAAATGATCAATTTCAGTAATGAAAGAGGGGATAACCACAGATACTAAAGACATTTAAATAGTAATAAAGAAAGATAATGAACAGCTTTATGCCGATACATTTTACAACTTAGATGAACTAAATTCCTTGAAAGACAAGTTACCAAAACTAACAAGATGAAATAGAAAATCTCAATATCTTCAGAAAGATTAAATTAAATTCATTATCAAAACTTTCTTACAAAGAAAACTCAAACCTAGATGGCTTCACAGATGGATTCCGTAAAACATTTAAGGAAGCAGAAATATCAAGCCTATATGAATTATTTCAAAAAGCAAAAGAGGAATACATCATGATCAAGCAGTGTTTATTCCAACCAAGCAAGGCCAGTTTTTCAAANCCGCATCTAATACAACAGCTTCAAACACATGCAACAGTAACAATCAAAACCGCATCTAATACAACAGCTTCAAACACATGCAACAAACACTGATTGGTAGGGAGAGATAAACATACAATCATAGTTTGAGGTTTTAATATTCCCTTTCAATATGAATAACAACTAGATTAAAAAAACAAACAAAACACAGAAGGTACGAACAGCACTGTTGGTCATCCTGACCTGACCTTTGTAAAACTCCTTTTCAGGTGTCCCTGGAATGTTCACCAAGGTAGACCAGATGCTGGGCCATAAAATAAGTCACAGGCAATTCCAAAGATCGAAATTCCAAAGACTACAAAGGAATTAAGTTAGCAATAGCAATACAATATCCAGAAAAGTATCCAAGTATTTGGAAATTAATATACTTCTAAATAACTCAACATTCAAAGTAGAAATTAAGAGGGAAACAAAATATTTTGAAACGAATAAGAAACATACATCAAAATTTGTGGAATGCTACCAAAGCAGTAACTTAAAATCTTACATTAGAGAAAGAATATTTAAAATTAAGAACCTATGTTTCCACATTTAAAAAAAACTAGAAAATAAGGGCTAAATAAACTCAAAGTAAAGGGGAGTGAGAGCAGGAAAAGGAAGCAGAATGACAGAAATAGGAAAAAAATAAACAGTGGAAAGCAATAACATAAGTAAAAGAATTTGAAAAAAATTAAAGCCAAAAGTTCTTCACCAATAATTAATAAATTGATGTCTCAAAAAAAACTCTTTAGAAATGAAACAAAATGATCAATTTCAGTAATGAAAGAGGGGATAACCACAGATACTAAAGACATTTAAATAGTAATAAAGAAAGATAATGAACAGCTTTATGCCGATACATTTTACAACTTAGATGAACTAAATTCCTTGAAAGACAAGTTACCAAAACTAACAAGATGAAATAGAAAATCTCAATATCTTCAGAAAGATTAAATTAAATTCATTATCAAAACTTTCTTACAAAGAAAACTCAAACCTAGATGGCTTCACAGATGGATTCCGTAAAACATTTAAGGAAGCAGAAATATCAAGCCTATATGAATTATTTCAAAAAGCAAAAGAGGAATACATCATGATCAAGCAGTGTTTATTCCAACCAAGCAAGGCCAGTTTTTCAAACATCAATCACTGGGAATTACCATATTAAAAGTAAAAGAAAAACCATATATTACCCTAAATAGATGTCAAAGAAGCCTTTGACAAAATCCATGATTAAAAACTATTCATGATTACAAATTCTCAACAAACTAGCAGTAGAGAGCATCTCCTCAATCTAATAAAGAACTATCTGAGTGGGGAGGATCACCTAACATCCCACTTAATGGTAAAATACAGAATGCTTTCCCCCTTTTGAACAGTAATATAGAAAAGATATCCCTCTTTCCTTGCCTATTCAACACTGTTCTAGAAGTTCTAGTGGTGCAATAGGGCGAATTAAAGAAATCAAAAGGCCGGGCGCGGTGGCTCAAGCCTGTAATCCCAGCACTTTGTGAGGCCGAGACGGGAGGATCACGAGGTCAGGAGATCGAGACCATCCTGGCTAACACGGTGAAACCCCGTCTCTACTAAAAAAAAAAAAAAATACAAAAAACCAGCCGGGCGACAGGACGGGCGCCTGTAGTCCCAGCTACTTGGGAGGCTGAGGCAGGAGAATGGTGTAAACCCAGGAGGCGGGGCTTGCAGTGAGCTGAGATCCGGGCCATTGCACTCCAGCCTGGGCGGCAGAGCGAGACTCTGTCTCAAAAAAAAAAAAAA
>NW_016814432.1:4493456-4512734 GCF_001698545.2 Rhinopithecus bieti | reverse complement strand
AGAAATCAAAAGCAGAAAGATGGCAAATGAAGAAGGAGACATCTATTTGCATATAACATGATTGCTTATATAGAAAATCCTAAGAAATGTACTAAGCAACTAATAGTACTAATAGCTGAATTTAGCAAAGTCTTAGTATTCATGGTCAATATATAAAAATCAGTTTTTATAAGACTTCTACATTAAAGAAGCCTCAATGTTGTTAAAGTATCAATTCTCCCCAAACTGATTTACAAACTCACGCAAGCTTATATAGAGATACTGTCAAGGTCGTTCTAAAATTCCAGTAGATATTCAAAGGATCTAGAAGAGCCAAACCAATTTTAGGAGGAGGAAAAAAGTTTTAACATAGTACATGACTTCAAGACTGATAACAAATCTACAGTAATCAAGGCAGTATTGTTGACATTAGGATAAACTAATGGATGAATGAAATAGACTAGAATCCAGAAACAAACACATATGACTATATGGGTTTTGACAAGGCACCAAAGTAATTCAATGGGAAAGAAAAATATTTTAAATGGTGTTGGAAAAACTGGATAGCTACATAGAAAAAAAAAAGGAATGTTAACTGCAACCTCACATCACTTACAAAATTATTTCAAAATGGCTCATAAACATAAAACTAAAATTATAAATTACAAACTATAAATTATCTCCTAGATAGGAGAGTATCTCCATTACCGGGGTGTGGGTAAAGACTTGTGTTCAATATGACAAACACAAGTACAATGAAAAATACTAAATTTTCTCACTTCATCCAAAATAAAATCTTCTGCTTACCAAGATAAAATAAATAGGCAACTACTGCCTGGAAGGAAATATTCACAATAGATACAAATGACAAAGGACTTTGTACAAACAACACATAAAGAACGTTTGAAATTTGATAACGAAGGAAGCAACCCAGTTTTGTTTGTTTTTTGAGCAAAAGATCTGAGGAGACTTAACAAAGGCAGATATACGAACTCAGTTTTCAACAAGGTATGTGACAAAGAGGTGTACTGGTAGATTTCTGTGTGTGTGCAAGTGTGTATTTTCTAGCTTTGTACACAGAGAAGCTAGAAGCAACACTGTAACAGGAGCAATTAGCATATCTAACTCCCAAATACCATTTTTCAATAAAAGGAACCAGTGACCTTGGAGAAATGGCTGACTGCAGGGCAAGGACAAGACAAGCCTGAACGATTCTGCTGGGCCAGTAAGGAAGTATGTGTCAAAAGGCCACAGAGCCAGACTGAAGCGGTGCCCACTGTCCAAACCACACAATCTGAGCACTACAGATTAGTATTTTCTTGACCTTGACATTTTCAAAGAGTGCAGGTGATTTTACGGAACGCCTATCAATCAATCCGACTTTGTCTGCTGGTCCCTGCTGATGTGATCTGGGGTCTGTATTTTTTGCGGGGACTTCATAGATCCTGCTCAGTGATTCATATCAAGAAACACTCCTCATGTCTGTCTGTTTCAACTTTGGATTAGACAGTACGGTACCAGTCTTTTATTTCCTGATTTTGGTAACTGTACTATAATGTAAGAGAATGTCTTTATTCTTTTTTTCTTTTTGAGACGGAGTCTCGCTCTGTCGCCCAGGCTGGAGTGCAGTGGCAGGATATCGGCTCACTGCAAGCTCCGCCTCCCGGGTTCACGCCATTCTCCTGTCTCAGCCTCCCGAGTAGCTGGCACTACAGGTATCTGCCACCTCACCCGGCTAGTTTTTTGTATTTTTTAGTAGAGACGGGGTTTCACCGTGTTAGCCAGGATGGTCTCGATCTCCTGACCTCGTGATCTGCCCGCCTCAGCCTCCCAAAGTGCTGGGATTACAGGCGGGAGCCACCGCGCCCGGCCGAGAATGTCTTTATTCTTAATAACTACATACTAAAGTATTTAGGAGTCAAGTAATGATGCCACATCCCACTTTCAAGCGGTTCACAAAAACATATCCAGACAGAGGGACAGAATGACACAGAAATTGGGGAAAAAGGAAACAACTGGTGGGTGTGGTTAAAGGGCTTACTGGAGCTGCTGTTCACCAGAATGAAGGAAGGAAGGGGTTTATAAGAGGTACTTTTGCTATTCTGGAAAGTTTTCTATAAGTTTGAAGTTACAGTAAAATAAAAAGTTACCAAATATAATGCTTTGGTAATATTTTGAAATTAAACACAAACACATCCCATTAACATTATCCTGCTAAACAACATATTAGGCTCATTGTTCCTGAAAGTTGAAAGATAAATATTTATTTTCACATTTGACAACAGCAAAATGCACTAATAAGCAATAAATAAACTGATATTACATAAACATACTAGGTAATTTAATAGTTAAGTTTATATAAAATTATATGTTTTGGAAGTATTATTTTACTGGCATACACTATTGCTACCTCTTTAAACATGCTTCTAAACAGACAAAAGTATGGAAAGCTTGTTTTGCCAATGTGCTAGAAAACTATTACAAATTAACATGAGATTTAGTATGGTAACATATTAATAAAAAATTATGGGAGAACGAAGGCATATTTCAACACAAAGTTCTTTAACGACGGCTTCAATAAACAGACATCATGTTGCCCCAAGATACTAAAACACTGCAGGAAAAGCAAATATTAAGCAAAATGTGGGTAATCAACCCACCTCATTAATGCTTACAAACCAATTTGTGAGAGGAAAATACTTTCCTCAATTAGCATGGAACATGAGGCTGCCACTGAGTGGTGATTTAATTATCTTCTTGACACTATTAAGCTATGTCCTCAGTATTATAGCACAAATTAAATAAGCATGTGGTTACAAGAGAGTACTTTCAGATTCTGGTCTAGATCACATAAAGAACCAAATTTTTCAGTAGAAATACACTGCTCTCCTTGTTTCCAGAAAAACAGTAGTATGAAAACCTAATAAAAATAATTACCATTGACATTAATATTACTGAAAAGATGATTAGTAGAAATATCAGACTGTCAGAGATCCTTGGTGGTTTTGATTACCAGTAGGGCTGGTATTTCACAGAATCAGAGCCAAAGGAGACCTGACCCAGCTAGTATCTAGTCTCTTCATCTGAAGACACTGTAACCTAGAGATGTTGAGTGTCTTTTTCAAGAGCACACACCTGACGACTTGTGAGACCAGATCCTTGGTGTCCTAATTTGTAAGAAATTTGTAAAAGTCTAGTGTCCTCTTCCTTCTAAAACCACCATGTGTCCTATGAGGTCATTTGTGAATGTGACTGCTCACATTCTAAGAACCTTCATTGTTTCCCCAGTGACTGGGGCTCTGGCTCACTCTGGTGTGAAACATAACTGCAATTAGAATACCTCTGGTCTCAAAGAAGCAAAACTAAAAAACTAGGGCAGGGAAATTCCAGTTTACTCCATTTCAAATCCATTTTGAGGTCATTTACACAGGGCTCTTCATCTTAACTATGTTACCCTCAAAATCTGTCCAACTAAAAGTAATGTCTGGTAATAAAAGGTCATGTCTGGGCCACCATGGATACTCATGAATCAAAAATTCTGATCTATTTTCTTATGACTCAAGAGTACATGTAGGTGTCTTCCAGATGCACAAAGCAGAGACAACTGAAAAGCCAGCATGCATTACACTGGTTCATTTGCAACAATCCTATTTCCTTACCATGAAGAATTACCTACACATACCCAAACCAGAACAGACCATTATGCCAGGAAGACCTGCCATTTAATTTACAAATATAAGAACATACCTGCCTTTCACACTGCAGTATGCATAGCACATACAACAGTTCTTGCAACATAATACACACTCAGTAATTTGTGAACGAACTATAGGAAGAGATGTCTCCTCTCAACCTGCCTTCAGTTAAAGACATACTACATGGTAGTATGTTGTTATGTTTGTTGATATGTTCTTATCAATAGGTAATGCTCTTATGTTTAAAATCACAAATGAATGAAATAATTTATTATCACTTTCAGGAAAGAGTCTAAGGCTTTAAGGAAACAGAATTCAGTTTCTGAATATTTTCAGTCTGACAACCCATGCCAGACTCCTTTGAGTTTAAAGGAACGCTGTAGTCTACAGCTGTCATTGTCTACAAATTTTCCTCACAAATATTCCAATTGTCATAAAACAATGACATAAAACATTTGTCATAAGGTTTTCTTATATAAATACGCTAAACAGAGGTCAACAAAAGTCTGACTTTGCCTGTCATAAACCTCATTTGTTTAACTAAAGCAATATACAGTCTTTTAACTTCGTAGTCATTTAAGACAATTAAGAAAGCACTAAGGAATAAAGCGAATAAGCCTATTCCACAAGCACCTACCACAGACTTTTAAAAACTCTTCTTTTCTGTTTTTTTGAGACAAGGTATCGCTGTCAACTGGGCTGGAGTACAGTGGCGTGACCACGGCTCACTGCAGCCTCAAACTCCTGGACTCAAGCAAGCCTTCCACCTCAGACTTACAAGTAGCTGGGACCACAGGCATACACCACCATGCCTGCCTAATTTTTATATTTTCTTCTACAGAGATAGGGTCTTGCTCTATTGCCCAGGCTGGTCTTGAACTCGTAGGCTCAAGCAATCTGCCCGCTTCAGCCTCCCAACATGTTGGGATTACAGGCATGAGCCAATGCACTGGGCCCTAACTCTTTTCTTTTTAAGAGATGGAGCCTCATTGTGTTTCCCATGCTGGAGTGCCGTGGAAATTCACAGGTGTGATCAGGGTGCATTACTGCCTCCAACTTCTGGCTTCTAGTGATCCTCCTTCCTCAGCCTCCAGAGTACCTGGAACTATAGGCCCGCACCACTATGCCTGGCCACAAATTAATTTTATCTTTGGAAAGCAGAGGGATAAAGAGGTAAAACAGCTATTATTACTCATGTAAGGAAAGTTAATGCAAATAAGAATTAGGAACTTTTATTAGGTCAGACTCTAGCACAAGAAAACTAACAATATACAAAATACTAAATAATGCAAATGGGAAAATAATAAAGGTTGGGAGAATGGGAGTACTTACTGGGAATTTCACATATATACACAGGTATATAAGATGGGCTACAAATTATTACATACTGACTCCTAGCCTAAGAACCACAATACACACTTATGTACTATCCACTACCAAAGAGAGTTACGGGTTTGCTTAAAAACAAAAAATCATAATGCTGATGTGTTTCCAGACGCATGTTAATTCACCAAGTATTTCTCAAATGCCTGGACCCAAATGGGGATAACCAGAACCAGGAGGGTCCTTATAGAAATTAACCAGGGTAAGAGACACTTGTCTGATTTATTTTGATAATGGCAATATATTCACTGAATAAATATACACTCAAGAGTAATTTGTTTTCAGCAGCAAAATTTTTAAAAAGTACAAGTCTATCATATGAATAAGCCAGTTTAGCTTTCAGCAAATGGTACCTAGTGGGACAATAAATTCTGGATATAAGAAAGCACTTTAATACATTTTCCAATCATTTATTTTCTACAGATACAGTGAAACATAAAAGGCATAGTGTTTTCTTGCTTGTCAGTAGTCTCCCTATGAGAAACAATGCAAGATGCTTCAATAATTTGTAAACTTGAGGCTTTGACTTTTTTAATGTAAGACTTTATTTTCACTGAATATCATTTTGTGCAGCAAATAAATTCCTGCCTGCCTGTAAGAGCAAAGGACATCTTCAAACAAGGACAAAATGACATGCCCTTCCAAAAGGTTTGAGTTTTTTAAATTTAAATTTTATCTTTATAAATTAAGTAAAACATTCACATGGCACTCTAGATTTATTGTAATGAACAAAAGTATATCCAAGCTGTAAGTCTCTTGAAACATTTATGAAGAGTCTGGAGACTGGGTTCTAAACTGAGTTCTGGCATTAGGAAATAAAAACGCTTGTTGACTTTTACGCACTGCAAAACTTTTCTCATCCATCAACAAGATGATTGGATGAGAACAGCTCTAAGGCATTTCTGAGCTCTTGTTCCTATGAGAGTCCTTTACAAAGCTTTTAAATTCAGCAACTAATGCATGACTATAGAAACAGGCACTCTCTAGTTTTTCATAATTAAACTAAAACGGTAATACAATAGCATGCTATTCATTTTAAATTTCTGTATTGTAAAATGTTTTATTGTATAATTATATAATATTAGTTAAAACATTTTCATTTAGATGGTCTATTGATTTTTAATATTATAGGCAACACATCTCTGCAGATTAGGAAATAACCTAAGTAGAAGAATAAATTATCTTTTCCATTTCCAAAAGCTACATTACAAAACTAGGCTATAAAACTTTTGATAGATACTCCTTGTTAATGAATTACTAAAAGTAAACCATAATAATTCATCAAAGATTAAACTGTAAAATTATTTATGTTCTAAAACAAACCACAAGATTTTTCATTTCTCTTGGTTTTATTAAGTATATAAAGACAAAGCAACAGAACTAGAGACAGACAACTGGAGGAAAGAAGAGGAGAGAGTATGAAACCAGTAAAAAGTATTTTTTATTATAGCTTGAAATTTTCATTTAATTTTCTAAAAATGGAAAAAATTTGGAAGAGATGCCTGAAACAAACACGATAAGGAATTTCTGTTATATTAATCAAAACCTACAGATCTCATAACTTCCTCACTGTAATAAGGCATGTGTTCTGCATTCTTATCTTGCATTTAAAGTCTACAAAAGGTCAGGCGCAGTGGCTCATGCCTGTAATCCCAACACTTTGAGAGGCTGAGGTGGGCAAATCACTTGAGGTCAGGAGTTTGAGACCAGCCTGGCCCACATGGTGAAACCCCATCTCTAATAAAAATACAAAAATTACCCAGGCGTGATGGCGGCGCCTGTAATCCCAGCTACTCGGGAAGCTGAAGCACGAGAATCACTTGAACCCGGGAGACTGAGGTTAGGGCCAGCTGAGATGGTGCCACTGCACTCCAGCCTGGGCAACAGAGCAAGACTCTGTCTCAAAAAAAATAAATAAATAAATAAAAATAAAAATAAAATAAAGTCTACAGAAGTCCTAATGAGGACAAAAGATCTTTTAAATGAACCAAAAAATGGCTTAAAAATCTTCATGGCCGGGTGTGGTGGCTCACGCCTGTAATCCCAGCACTTTGGGAGGCCGAGGCGGGCAGATCACAAGGTCAGGAGCTCGAGACCATCCTGATGAACATGGGGAAATCCTGTTTCTACCAAAAATACAAAAATTAGCCGGGTGTGGTGGTGCGTGCCTGAATCCCAGCTACTCAGGAGGCTGAGGCAGGAGAATTGCTTGAACCCGGGAGGCAGAGGTTGCAGTGAGCCAAGATCACGCCACTGTACTCGGTCCTGGATGATAGAGTGAGACTCCATCTCAAAAAAAAAAACAAAAAACTTCGCAAACAGCTCTGAAAATGTTCATCAGATAAAATATTCACACATTTTCATATGTAACTCAGAAGATATAGTTTCAAAGAGCATACACTATACCTCCAAAGTGGTTATTAATAATTTTTAAAGACAACTTCAGAAATACTTTTGAAAACAACTGTTTAAACTTCCCATGTTATAACTTTAATAGCATTAAATCAGAATCTAGTCCAAAGGAAACAGATCTTAACAAGCCAGAGGGTTCAAGTGACTTGCCTGGGTCTAACGTTTGTGTGGTCTTTCCACACCGCCACAGGTGGAATTTAGAAATCATCAAAATAAATTAACAAGTTTAAGTGTTTTATCACCAAATCTAGTAGGAAACTTTTCATTACTGATAAAATGTAGTCATGGGAATTTATTAACTACGCAAATATAAAGGTTGCCAAGTTAATGGCTTATCTTACTGCATAAGCCACCAAAAAAACCAAACTAAAATTTAGGATAAAAGAATATGAGCTACTCCTCTCCCTGAGACTGTTCATCACTATACCATCCTTTTATAACCCCTCTCTTCCTTTTTCTCAAAACAATGAAACATTAAGAATTATTTTCTAAGTAAAGTACTGGAATACTGGTGGGGCTGGGGATGGGGAAGGGAAGAGGATGAATGGAAACCTGATTTATCCAAAAATTACCCTTAAAGTAACATTTTGGTTAACATGAACTTGACTACAGTTTACCTCCTTTTATTGTGCTTCACTTTACTGTACTACTCAGATACTGCACTTTTTACAAATTGAAGGTTTGTGGCAACCCTGCATCAAGCAAGCCTATCAGTGCCATTTTTCTAAAAGCATGTGCCACTCCATGTCTCTGTGTCACATTTTGGTAATTCCTGCATTATCTCAAACATATTCATTATCATTCTATCTGTCATGGTGATCTGTGATCAGTGTTCTCTGATGTTACTACTGCAACTGTTTTGGGGCACCTCAAACCAGGCTCATATGACAGAGGGAACTTAATTGATTAATGTGTGTGTGACTGCTCCACCAACCAGCATTCTCTCTCCCTCTCCTCAAGCCTCCCTATTCCCTGAGATGTAACAATATTGAAAGTAGGCCAATTCGTAACCCTACAATGGCCTCTAAGTGCTCAAGTGAAAGCAAGAGTTTCAAGTCTCTCACTTTAAATCAAAAGCTAGAAATAATTAAGCTAAGTAAGGAAGCCATGTCTAATGACCTGACAGCCTAAAGTCAGGCCTTCTTGTGGCAAACTATTAGCCAAGTTGTGAACGCAAAGGAAAAATTATTGATGGAAATCAAAAGTTACTTCAGTGAACACATGAATAATAACAAACTGAAACAGCCTTATTGCTGATACGGAGAAAGTATGAGTGATCTAAATTGAAGACAAACCAGCCACAACATTCCCTTAAGCCAAAACCTAACCCAGTGTAAAGCCCTAACTCTCTTCAATGCTACGAAGGCTTAGAGAAGCGAGGAAGCTGCAGAAGAAAAGGCTGTAGTTAGAGAATGGTTCATAAGGCTTACAAAAGAAGCTATTTCCAGAACATAAAAATGCAAGGTGAAGCAGCAAGTACTTATGCAGAAGCTGCCACAAATTATCCAGAAGATCTAACTATTATAAGATCACTGCTGAAAGTGGCTACACTCAATGACACATGTTCAATGAAGACAAACAGCTGGGAAGAAGATGCCATCTAGGACTTTCATAGCTAGAGAGGAGAAGTCAATACCTGGCTTCAAAGCTTCAATGCCAGGCTGACTCTGTTGTTAGGAGCTAATGTAGCTGGTGATTTTCAGTGGAAGCCAATGCTCACTTACCATTCTGAAAATCCTAGGGCCCTTAAGAATTATGATAAATCTATTCTGCCTGTGTTCTATTAATAGAACAACAGAGCCTAGATGACAGCACATCTGTTTACAGCAGATGGTTTAGCAAATAATTTAAGACCAATTGAATTGTTGAAACCTGATCCTCAGAAAAAAAGATTTCTTTCAGAATATTACTGCTCATTGACAATGCACCTGCTCACTCAAGAGTTCTGGTGGAGACACAAAAGGAGATGAATGTTTTCATGACTGCTAACACAATATCCATTCCGCAGTTCATGGATCAAGGAGTAATTTCATCTTGCAATTCTTATTATTTCAGAAATAAATTTTGTACGTTTATAGCTGCCATGGATACTGATTCTCTAATGGATCTTGGCAAAGTAAATGGAAAACCTTCTGGAAAGGATTCACCATTCTAGATGGCATTAAGAACACTGATGATTCATGGGAGATCAAAATATCAACATTAACAGGAATCTAAAAGATGATGATTCCAACTAGCACGGATGACTTTAAGGAGTTCAAGACTTTGGTAGAGGATGTCACTGCAAGTGCGGTGGAAGTAGCGGGAGAACTAGAATTACAAGTGGAGGTTGGGCATGGTGGCTCATGCCTATAATCCCAGCATTATGGAAGGCCAAGGTGGGAGGATCGCTTGAGGACAGAAGTTCAAAACCAGCCTGGTCAACATAGTGAGACTCCCTCTCTACAAAAAAAAAATTAAAAAGTTAGCTGGGCATGGTGGCATGCACCTATAGTCCCAGCTACAGGGGAGGCTATGGAAGGAGGATTGTTTGAGCTCAGAAGTTTGAAGCTGTAGTGAGCCATGATTGTGCCACTGCATTCCAGCCTGGGTGACAGAGTAAGACCCTGATTAAAAAAAAAAAAAAGTATCGCGTTAAGGAATTGCTATAATCTTAAGATAAAACAAACAGATGAAGAGTTGCTTCTTATAGATAAGCAAAGAAAGTGATATTTTTTTGAGATGGAATCTACTCCTGGTGAGGATGCTGTGAATACTGTTGAAATAACAACTAAAGATTTAGTACAGTGTATAAACTTGGTTGATAAACCAGTATCAGGGTTTGAGAGGACTGACTGTTTTGAGAGAAGTTCTACTGTGGACAAAATACCCAAAGCATCCCATGCTAAAGAGAAATCTTTCACAAAAGTCAATCGATCCAGCAAGTTCACTACCTTATTTTAAGAAACTGCCACAGCTACCTGAGCCTTCAACAACCACCACTAGAATCGGTTAGCAGCAATCAAGAGGGAGATAAAGACCTCCCACCAGCAAAAAGATTATAACTTGCTGAGGGCTCAGATGATGAGTAGCATTTTTTACCAATGAAGTATTTTAAAATTAAGATGTGTACATGTTTTAGACATAGTACTATTGAACTCGCAACAGACTACAGTATAATGCAAACATAACGTTTATATGTACTGAAAATCCAAAAAACTCATCTGTCTTTATTGCAATATTTGCTTTTTTCAGTGGTCTGGAACCAAACTTGGGAGTATCTCTGAGATATGCCTATATTTCCTTGATTCCTAATGTGAATATGATACACGTGAAAAATGAATCTAATAAATAAGCAATTCAAACTACGTAGATAATAAATCTCAAAACCATGTATACTGATATTCTTTGATATATCCTATGACAAAACACAGCTTAACAAAGAATATGTAATGCGCACACACGCTAAATACCTTTCATCTTGCAGATATACTCAGCTCTCTACATAAGAAATACCCTCGTAAAACATTTATGCATATTTTAAAACGAGAACTTTCCTGCTTTACACAGCAGCATTTTATAATAAAATACTGATGCAACTGTTTCAGGATTCAAAATATTTATTTCATTACAACCCTGTTTTCCCCCCGAAAAAAAGAGTTGAAGAATAATTTTCTTGTTAGAATCTTAAGCAGGAAAAAAACTGACAAACTCAGCAAACAAAAACATAAACTACCCAACTGTTTTATCAATGTTTTAATATAAATTTTGCAAAGGAGGAAGGGCTCAACAAAATATACGTCCTGTATAAGTCAGAGAAGGTGCAAACTTTCAACCCAATTAACTCAGGGTCTGTTTCAGTTTTGAAAAGATCGTAAGCTTAAAAAACAGAAACCTAAGCTGGCTGAATTTTTACAAAGCAGGAATGAAATACTGAAGAGAGACATCTTCTTGAACCAAAACAAGCTGAAGAAGACTATTGTCCCAAATATTGCATAAGGCCACCGTAGGATTTATTTGCTGTCCCTCCAAGAACTGCAGGAGTTTCCGATTATCTACCCGCACTTGCACCATGCTCTCCAGGTCTCCGTTTGGAGGCGCACCAGCCGACTCCGGAGGGTTTCCAAGATTTTTAAAGTAACTTTTAATAGACACCACCTCCGTCTCCATACTCAGGGTCATCCTGCCCCTGAGGTTTGCTTCCACCAGCACGTGATCGCCCACGTTCGCCATCCTCTCCACGATGCTCCGCAGCGTCCTCCAGCGCGGCAGGTAGATGCTGGCGTCGGCGGCGCGCAGGCTGGGCGGCAGGCAGGCTCGCCACGCCCCTCGGGGAAGCACCTGCACGGGCAGCTCGTGCACCACGCTGCGAGCGCGGCCCAGGGACGAGGCCAGCTCCACCGCCACCGTGAGGCAGGGGCGGCGCCTGTGGGTCAGCTGCAGCTTCAGGGAGCACGCGCCCGCGGCGCTTCTCGCCGCCCTGGACAGGTGCTCCGCCGTCAGCTCCAGGTGGATCTCATCGAGGTCTTCCGAGACACCTTCCATGCGAAACTGCTGGAAGGCCCCCCGCCGCACCTCGCACCACAGCCCGGCCTCGCACCACAGCCCGGCCTCACGGAGGCCGTGGAAGCCCGCGGGGCTGAAGCACAGGCTGTCAGGGCGCACGCGGAGCACGCAGACCTTCGCCAGCCTCGCGACGGTGCAGCTGACGTGGATGAACAGCTCTAGACAGCCCTTGCCGGTGATCTTGGCGCGAAACTTCATGACGCCACAGCGAAGGCAGCTCCGGGCCTCTGAGGGGGATGCCGCGTGCCACAAGTCCTTCCGGTCCGCTGGGGTCCCCGGCGCTGCCCTCCCCGCCCTCCCTCCGGGCCCCAGCAGGGCAGGCACTCGGGTTCCGGGCTCTGTTCTGGGTTCCGCAGCCCCAGGCCTGGAGCCACGGTAGGGCGCGCCCACACCGTTCTCACCTGCCCTCCAGCCCTCTCGCAAAATGCTTCCGTTTCCGCTCCGGTTATAAGAAGAGTAGGCATTCCACTGCTGACACTCCTCAGTATTCTCACCCCTATGAAGGCAAAATCATCACTCAGATAAATAACCACTTTCAATCTCTTTGGTATACACACTGATACCATCTTCATCAATCGTACATGAAGATACAGTTCCACGGGTCTTAAGAAATGATAGCATACTAGGCACACACTTTACAACCTCATCTTCACACATAAAATATGTAACAGGCATCTCTCCATGTTGGTGAAACAAATCTACATCATTTTCATGGCTGCTCAGTTTTCCAATGTATAGAGTCAGAACACAAGTGGCATTTAGATGATTTCCAATTTTTTGCTATTATGAACACAATGAATATTTTTGTACAAAATAGTTTTGCCCATTTACCCAACTATTTCCTTGCGTTAAATTCCGAAGTGAAGTGCTGGTCAATGAATGCACTTTTAAAATCCTAATAAATATTCTCAAACTGGTCTGCAGAAAGCTGCATGAACACTCTAGCACACCAGCAACACTGGGTATTAGCAATCTGTTTCATCTGTAGCACTCTGGCAGGCAAAAAAAAAAAAAAAATCGACTTGCACTGTGTGTGAATTCCATTTTATGGCCTTCGCATCTTTTATTGAGTTTATTTTCTTGATTTCAAGATATCTAGCAAGAACATTGACCCTCTGTCCATTGCATGTACTGTAAATATCTTCCCCAGTTTATCATGTGACTTTTCACACTGTTTTTGGTACTCTTTGCTCTTGGGAAATATTGAATCTTTTTTCATGTCAAACCTATTGACCTTTTCTCTACTACTTCTAGGGTCATGCTTTCAAAGTCCTGTTTCTGGTACTTTAATGTTATCTGTTTTTATGACTTAGTTGTTTGACTCAGTTGAAATCTTGGAGTACCGAATACCTAGCTGATACACACAATTCACTAAACAATCCACTTCTCCACTAATCTCAAATATCAATTTTATTTTAGACAAAAAATTCTCATTTTTGCCTCAATGTTTCCTGGCCCTCTCTATATTTTCTCCCACTGCCCTATCTTGCACCTGTACCAGTAATTTAGTTTCTATATTTCAATATCGAATAGGACAATCTTTCAGAACTTCTCTCATTGTCTCACAGATATTGCTCCAGATGAACTCCAAAATTTTTTGTCAGAGTCTAAAAATAATCTTCCTAGAATTTTGCTGGGAATTATCACCACCCTGACATAGAAGATACTTACACTTCTTTGTTTGCTGTCTAGCTCTAACCACAATAATGTAACTTAGAGGAGTTCTTATTTGTTCTATATACCACTGGACAGCCAGCATTTAGAACAGTATCTGCCATGCAACTGGTGTTCAACACAAATTTTTACATGAATGTATGAAATGTATAAATTGCAAGATAATTTCAGGATATTTTGTATATATATAAAAAATATATATATATTTATTTTTTAATTTTTTTTTTTGAGACAAAATCTCACTCTTGTCACCCAGGCTAGAGTGCAATGATGCGATCTCAGCTCACTGCAACCTCTGCCTCCCGGGTTCAAGTGATTCTCTTGCCTCAGCCTCCTGAGTAGCTGGGATTACAGGTGCCTGCCACCACGCCCGGCTAACTTTTGTATTTTTAGTAAAGACGAGGTTTTACCATGTTGACCAGGCTGGTCTCCAACTCCTGATCTCAAGTGATCTGCCCGCCTTGGCCTCTCAAAGTGCTGGGATTACAGGTGTGTGCCACCGCACCTAGCCAGGATATTTAAAATATTTACATTAAATCCTCCCACTTATTCAAACCATTTTTTTGACTGTCAATGAATTATTCAGTTCTGTTCTTGGGGAGTTCACATAATATATAGTATCTTGAAGTCAGTCAAGTCACTGAGCTCTCCTGAAATAATTTTTCAACTGATCTTTTATGTTTCTTATGCAGAAAATCTTACAATCTTCATGTACTATAATTATGGCTTTTACTCTTCAAGGTTTATGTCATTTATTTAACTGACATTGTGTTTGATGTAATTTTCAAAACACTGCTGAATAACAGTGGTACTAGCATCTCTGTCTTATTTGTAACTAATGAGGAATCCTCTAGAGCAGCGTTTCCCAAACTGTCATTAGTGCCCCCAAGAGTCTTTTTAGGTTTTTTCCCTAATTGCCCTCCATGAAATTTTATTAATAATACCATTAATATAATATATATCTGTATTATATACTATATGTATATCTTTATGTCAAAATGTATTTTGTCCCCTCAAGAATTATTCCTCCTGTTGATAATCCATGCTCTAACATTTCACCATTAACATGATGTTTGCTATTAATACTTTATTATGTACACAAAATATTTATCTAGTCTTAATTTCTTGGGGTTCTATTTTTTAAATTAGGAATGGGTATTAAATTTTATCAAATAGTTTTTCATCATCCTTCAAATATAGCAAATTAAAGTAATAGATTTCCAATTACTGAATTACTCTATAATCTAGGAATAAACACTACTTGGTTCCATGTTCTAGTCCTTTAAACACTCCTGGATTTGATTTGCTAACACTCTATTTAGGAGTTCTACATCTTTAATTTTACTTGTAATTGGTCTAGAATTATCTTCTCTTGTACTATTAATTTGCTTTTGGTATCCAGACACATTCAACATTTCAATATTATTGGGCAGTTCTATATCCACAGCAGCTATGTTTCACCTACAGAAAGAATGTGAAGTTTCCCAGACTTGTCACCTTATAGTAGCTTAAATAGTATAGGAATAATCTGTTCCTTGTAGGTTTCCTATAAGTAGCTTCTAAAACCATCTATTTCTAGTGCCTTGCTGGGTATGAGTATTTGGGAATTTCTTTCATGCTTCTATGTCCGTATGTCTTAAGACAATTTTACTGTATTTTGAGAAAGTCAGAAATGTCATTTTGATTTTCAAATTTAATATGCTTTTATATGTAAAAATCTATTTTCTCAGGGTTAGATGTGCCAATCAATGACTGTTTTTACTAATTTTATAGTCTTTGACGTAAGTTGTCAATTCTATTTTCTTTTTTCAGAAGAACCATGATCAAATTCACCACTTTCCACTTCAGTATTAACTCCTTTTTGCATTTTGCTATTTCCTTCCTACCTTTCTGGACTGAACACTTAGTCCATTTGTTTTCATTCTCTTTGCTTAATAACATTTAGAGCCACTATTTTTCCTACCTGTAGCTTTGATCATATAGCATTATTAAATAAAATGATGAAAAGCCACTGATTTGAACTGAGTTGCTGCACTACACCCAACAGAGCAACTCAAAATGGAGTCACTCATGCAAGGTTTCCAAATCACAAACCAAAATCTAAACTGTTTACCTGTAATATCTGACCTTGCAGGAAATTTTGAGGAATGCACTAAAGTTTCTTTTGTCGAATCTCTTTATTTACTTATTTAGTGAGCTTCCCTGATGCACATTTTAGATCAAGAGTCAGGAAACGGATTTGGGGGACAGATCATTGTGTCAACAGGAGGCAAGACTAGATCGCAGGTCCAGACAGAGCAGCATGGGAAGGCTCGCATTGTGAATTTTAGCCCCAGATTGACTGCAAGAACAATACCAGTAACCTCAGACCCTCTGAAGGAAGTAAACTGCTCTTGCAGGACCCAGAAGACAATCCAAATACTGTGACTGCCCCAACTGTGGAAGTGGGAAAGGGAGGCCTTCCTCTCCGGAACACACACTCCCACTGGAGAAGCTGAAGGTCTGTTTGTGGGAGAAGTTTCCGACTTTACCTGGAGCTGAGTCAATTTGGAGAGGGGAGTGAAATACAGGGGTAGAGGAAGCAGCAGAAAGGCCCTGGGAGCTCAGTGTGTCCCCTTGCAGGTCATTCCTGCTGGCACCACAGGGATTCATCTGGAAGGTGGCCTGAGGAGCAGGGGGTACAACTCCACAGGGAGAAGGAAATCTCTAACTGAACTTTGTAACAATTTGAAAGGAGTGAGAAGCCTCCTGGCCAGAACTTGGGAGAGGACGCAAATGCGGTGTGCAGACTCCACAGGCAGGGAGAGAACCCAGCCTTTTTAGTTCACAGCTGGGAAGCAGGTAGCCTGGGGCAGATTTTTAAGCCCGTCTTGCCACTCCGGGCTGCTGTGGGCGGGGCATGGTGGCTGTGAGACCAGCCCTTCAGTTTTGCGGCCCTTCATGGGAGGGTGGGTGAGGCCTATGACTGCAGGCTTTCCCCCACTTCACTGACAACCCGCATGACTCAGCAGAGACAGCCATAATGCCCCGAGGTACACAACTCCACCCCATCCCCCAAGACCCACCCAACACATTCCCCCTCCCCCCCACGACCTGATTGTCCTTCCCTACCCAACCTGGTCGCCGAAGACAAAGGACACACAACTTTGGGAGTTCTAGGGCCCCCTCCCCCCCACCTGTCCCTCTCCACACTACTACAGCTGATGCTTTCTGGAAAGCACCACCTGGCAGAAGGCCAACCAGCACAAAAATAGAGCATTAAACCACCAAAGCTAAGGACCCTCCTCACGCAGTCCACTGCACCTTCTGCCACCTCCGCTGGAACAAGCGCTGATATTCACGGCTGAGAGACCATAGATGGTGTACATCACAGGACTCTGTGCAGGCAACCCCCAGTACCAGTGCAGAGCCAGGTAGACTCGCTAGGTGGCTAGACCCAGAAGAGAGACAACAATGATGCAGTTTGGCTCACAGGAAGCCACATCCACAGGAAAAGGGGGAGAGTACTACATCAAGGGAACACTCTGTGGGACAAAAGAATCTAAGCGACAGCCTTCAGCCCTAGACCTTCCCTCCGACGAAGGCTACCCAAACGAGAAGGAGCCAGAAAACCAACCCTGGTAATATGACGAAACAAGGCTCTTCAGCTTCCCCCCAAAATCACACTAGCTCACCAGCAATGGATCCAAGCCATGAAGAAATCCCTGATTTACCTGAAAAAAATTCAGGAGGTTAGTTATCAAGCTGATCAAGGAGAGATCAGGGAAAGGCAGAGCCAATGCAAGGAAATCAAATAAATACAATAAGTGAAGGGAGAAATATTCAAGGAAATAGATAGCTTAAAGAAAAAACAATCAAAAATTCAGGAAACTTTGGACACATTTTTAGAAATGTAAAATGCTCTGGAAAATCTCAGCAATAGAATCAAACAAGTAGAAGGAAGAAATTCAGAGCTCGAAGGTCTACAAATTAACCAATCGAACAATGACAAAGAAAAAAGAAGAAAATATGAACAAAGTCTCCAAGGAGTCTGTGGTTATGTTAAATGACCAAACCTAATAATCAGTATTCCTGAAGAAGACGACAATTCTAAAAGCTTGGAAAATGTATTTTGGGGGAACAATCATGGAAAACGTCCTCAGTTCTGCTACAGACTCAGACATCCAAATACAAGAAGCACAAAGAACACCCAGGAAATTCACTGCAAAAAGATCATCACCTAGGCACACTGTCATTGGGTTATACCCAGTTCTGACTAAGGAAAGAGCTAAGACTAAGAGCTGTGAGACAGAAGCACCAGGTAATCTATAAAGGAAAACCTATCAGAATAACAGCAGATTTCTCAGCAGAAACCCTACAAGCTAGAAGGGATTGAGGCCCTATCTTCAGTCCCCTCAAACAGAACAATTATCAACCAAGAATTCTGTATCCACTGAAACTAGGCATCATATATGAAGGAAAGATACAGTCTTTCAGATAAACAAACGCTGAGAGAATTCGCCATTACCAAGCCAGCACTACAAGAACTGCTAAAAGGAGCTCTAACTCTTGAAACAAATTCTGGAAACACAATAAAACAGAACCTCTTTAAAGCATAAATCACACAGGACCTATAACAGAAATACACGTTACAAAGCAAAAACAAAACAAACAAAAAAAAACAAAGTACACAGGCAACAGCATGATGAATGCAACAGTACCTCACATTTCAATACTAACATTGAATGTAAATGGCCTAAATGCTCCACTTAAAAGATACAGAACCACAGAATGGATAAGAACTCACCAACCAATGATCTGCTGCCTTCAGGAGACTCAGCTAACACATAAGGACTCACATAAAGTAAAGGGTGGAAAAAGGCATTTCATGCAAATGGACACCAAAAGCCAGCAGGGGTGGCTATTCTTGTATCACACAAAACAAACTTTAAAGCAACAGCAGTTAAAAGAGACAAAGGGAGAATTACATAATGGTAAAAGGCCTTATTCAACAGGAAAATATCACAATCCTAAACATATATGCACCTAAAACTGGAGTTCCCAAATGTATAAAACAATTAGTAATAGACCTAAGCAATGAGACAGACAGAAACACAATAGTAGTGGGGACTTCAATACTCCACTGACAGCACTACACTGGTCATCAAGACAGAAAGTCAACAGAAACAATGGATTTAAATGATACCTTGGAACAAATGCACTTAACACTTCATTCAACAATTGCAAAATATGTATTCTATTCAGCAGCACACGGAACCTTCTCCATGACAGACTATATGATAGGCCATAAAATGAGCCTCAACAAATTTAAGAAAATTGAAATTATATCAAGCACTCTCTCAGACCACAGTGGAATAAAACTGGAAATCAACTCCAAATGGAACCTTCAAAACCATGCAAATACATGGAAATTAAATAACCTGCTCCTGAATGAGCATTGGGTCAAAAACAAAATCAAGATGGGAATTAAAAAATTCTTCGGGCCGGGCGCGGTGGCTCAAGCCTGTAATCCCAGCACTTTGGGAGGCCGAGATGGGCGGATCACAAGGTCAGGAGATCGAGACCACCCTGGCTAATACGGTGAAACCCC
>NW_016814432.1:4465502-4493067 GCF_001698545.2 Rhinopithecus bieti | reverse complement strand
AAAAAAAAAAAAAAAAAAAAAAAAAAAAAAAAAAAATTCTTCGAACATAATGACAATAATGAAACAACCTATCCAAACCTCTGGGATGCAGCAAAGGTGGTGCTATGAGGAAAATTCATAGTTCCAACCACCTGTATCAAAAGTCAGAAAAAGCACAAACAGATGCTCTAAGGCTACACCTCAAGGAACTAGAGAAACAAGAACAATCCAAACCCAAACCCAGCGGAAGAAAGGAAATAACCATGATCAGAGCAGACTTAAATGAAACTGGAAAAACACCAACAAAATACAAAAGATAAATGGAACAAAAAGCTAGTTCTAGGACGCTGAGGCGGGAGAACTGCTTGAACCCGGGAGGTGGAGGCTGCAGTGAGCCGAGATCATGCCACTGCACTCCAGCCTGGGCACCAGAGCAACACTTTGTTTCAAAAAAAAAAAAACAAAAGCTGGTTCTTTGAAAAGATAAATAAAATTGACAGACCATTAGCATGATTAACCAACAAAAGAAGGCAGAAAATCCAAATGATCTCACTAAGAAATGCAACAGGAGATATTACAACTGACACCACTGAAATACGAACGATCCCTCAAGGCTACTATGAACACCTTTACACACATCAACTAGAAACCTAGAAGAGACGGATAAATTCCTGGGAAAATACAACCCTCCTAGCTTAAATCAGGAAGAAATAGATGTCCTGAACAGACAAATAACAAGCAGCGAGACTGAAATGGTAATTTAAAAATTACCACCAAAGAAAAGTCCAGGACCAGAGGGATTCACAGCAGAATTCTAGCAAACCTTCGAAGAACTGGTCCCATCCTTTTGACACCATTCCACAAGACAGAGAAAGAAGGAACCCTCCCTAATTCATTCTATGAAACCAGCATCACCCCAGTATCAAAACCAGGAAAGGACATAACCAAAAAAGAAAACTACAGACCAATATCCCTGATGAACATAGATGCTAAAATCCTTAACAAAATACAAGCTAACTGAATCCAACAACATATCAAAAAGATAATCCACCATGATCAAGGGGGTTTCATACCAGGGATGCAGGGGTAGTTTAACATACACAAGTCAATAAATATGATACACCACATAAATAGAATTAAAAACAAAAATCACATGATCATCTCAACAGAGACAGAAAAAGCATTTGACAAAATTCAACATCCCTTTATAATTAAAACTCTCAGCAAAATTGGCTTACAAACGACATATTTAATGTAATAAAAGACATGTATGACAAACCCACAACCAACATAATACTGAATGGGGAAAAGTTGAAAGCATTCCCTCTGAGAATGGGAAAAAGACAAGGATGCCCACTCTTACCACTCCCCTTCAACAGTACTGCAAGTCCTAGCCAGAGCAATCAAACAAGAGAAAGAAATAAAGGCATCCAAATCAGTAAAGAGGAAGTCAGTCTGTCACTGTTTGCTGAAGATATTATCATTTACCTTGAAAACTCTAAGGACTCCACCAGAAAGCTCCTAAAACTGATAAAAGAATTCAGCAAAGTTTCCAGATACAAAATTAATGTACACAAATCAGTAGCTCTTCTACACACCAACAGCAACCAAGTGGAGAATCAAATCAAGAACTCAACCCCTTTTATAATAGCTGCAAAAATAAAATAAAATACTTAGGAATATGCCTAACCAAAAAGGTAGGTCTTTCAGAAGACCTCTACAGAGAAAACTACAAAACCCTGCTGAAAGAAATTGCAGATGACACGAAAAAATGAAAACACAACCCATGCTCATGGATGAGTAGAATCAATATTGTGAAAATGGCCATACTATCAAAAGCAATCTACAAATTCCATGCGATCTCCATCAAAATACCACCATCATTCTATACAGAATTAGAAAAACAATTCTAAAATTCATATGGAACCAAGAAAGAGCCCACATAGCCAAAGCAAGACTAAGCAAAAACAACAAATCTGGAGGTACCACACTACCTGATTTCAAACTATACTATAAGGCCATAGTCACCAAAACAGTGTGGTACTGACACACAGACCAGTGGAACAGAATAGAGAACTCAGAAGTAAAGTCAAACACGTACAGCCAACTGATCCTCAACAAAGTAAACAAAAACATAAAATGGGGAAAGGACACCCATTTCAACAAATGATGCTAGGATAACTGGCTAGCCACATGTAGGAGAATGAAACTGGATCCTCATCTCTCATCTTATACAAAAGTCAACTCAAGGTGGATTAAGGACTTAAACCTAAGACCTGAAACCATAAAAATTCTAGAAGATAATGTTGGAAAACCCCTTCTAGACATTGGCTTAGACAAGGATTTCATGACCAAGAATCCAAAAGCAAAGACAGTAAAAACAAAAGTAAATAGCTGGGACCTAATTAAACTAAAGAGCTTTTGCATGGCAAAAGAAACAGCAGAGTGAACAGACAACCCACAGAGTGGGAGAACATCTTCACAATCTGTACATCTGACAAAGGACTAATATCCAGAATCTACAGTGAACTCAAACAAATCAGTAAGAAAAAAAAAAAAAACACTCCCATCAAAAAGTGGGCTAAGGACATGAATAAACAACTCTCAAAAGAAGATATACAAATGGCCAACACACATATGAAAAAATGCTCAACATCACTAATGATCAGGGAAATGCAAATCAAAACCACAATGCGATACCATCTTACTCCTACAACAATGGCCATAATCAAAAAATCAAAGAATCAAAAAACAGTAGATGTTGGTCCGGATGCGGTGAACAGGGAACACTTCTACACTACCGGTGGGAATGCAAACTAGTACAGCTGCTCTGGAAAACAGTGTGGAGATTCCTTAAAGAACTAAAAGTAGAACTACCATTTGATTGAGCAATCCCACTACTGGGGATCCACCCAGAGCAAAATAACTCAATACTCAAAAAAGATACCTGTGCACATGTTTATAGCAGCACAATTCACAATTGCAAAATCGTGGAAAACCCAAATGCCCATCAATCATTGAGTTGATAAAGAAACTGTGGTATGTATATATGATGGAATACTATGCAGCCATAAAAAGGAATGAATTAACAGCATTTGCAGTGATGTGGACGAGATTAGAGACTGTTATTCTAAGAGAATTAAATCAGGGATGGAAAACCAAACATCGTATGTTCTCACTGATATGTGGGATCTAAGCTATGAGGATGCAAAGGCATAAGAATGATACAATGGACTTTGGGTACTTGGGGGGAAGAAGGGGAGGGAGGTGAGGGATAAAAGACTACAGGATATAGTGCAGTGTATACTGCTTGGGTGATGGGTGCACCAAAATCTCACAAATCACCACTAGAGAACTTACTCATGTAACCAAATACTACCTGTATCCCAATAACTTACAGAAAATACAAATAAAAATAAGAGTCAAGAAATTACAGTCATCAAGAGAAATCCAGTCTGCTACCTATTCGTGTGAATAAAGTTTTATCAGAACACAGCCACATTCATTTGATTCCATGTCATCTAAGGCTGCTTTCTCACTAAAAGAGTACACCTGAGCAATAGCAACTGAGACCTCATGGCCAAAAAATACTATATTGCCCTTCACAAAAAGAGTGTGCCAATTCGTTAGGTGCTGGTCAGTCAGCATCCTTTCTCCCAATAACATTCTCACATGAAACATTTTCAGCTGTAACTCCTTAATTTTCAGATGTAGAAGACACTTCTCTTATTTCCAGCACTGGTATTTTCCTCCTATTGACTGGAATATATCAGAAACTAGGAGGAAAAGTCAAAGCCACTGGAAAATACGTAAAGGCATCTTCACCATGGGAGTCATACTGATGCAAAGCTGAGCAAATGATTCAAATGTTACTAATGTTTACAATAGGAATTTCAAAAACTGTTCGGCATCCCTTCCAGAAAATTTAGGTCTATTAAATTATTATTTAGAATTGGGAAACTTGGTGCTTTGCTGTTCTGTTTTGGCACTTTACAACCTTTTTTTCTGAGCAGTTTTATTAAGTTTACAGAAAAATTAAATCGAAATTAAGAGTTTCCATCTACCCCTTCGCTACCAGTCCCTTCTGTTTCCTCTGTTATTAACATCTTGCACTAGTGTGGCCACTGTTACAACTGATGAGCCAATACTGATGCACCATTAACTAAGTTCCACAGTTCACATGGGGGCTCTTTGTGTTGTACATTTTATGAGTTTTGACAAATGTATAACTTATAATTGCATGTATCCAACATTACAGTATCATACGGAATACTTTCACTGCCTTAAAAGTCCCATTTTCCCTCTTCTCTTAGCATAGCAATTATGTTAAAAAACAACAACAACAACAAACAAACGTTTTTTCAGTGGCTACCTTAGAGTTTGCAATATGCATTTGTAACTACACCAAGTTCACTCTCAAGTAACACTTTCCCCATTCATGGATAGTGGAAGTACCTTATAACAGTATTCCCACTTTCTTCTTCTCATCCCTTACAACACTGGTGTCATTCATTTTAATTATCTATAAGCTATAATCACCATACGTTTTGTTGCTGTTATTCTTCAGAACAAACTGTTGTCTGTCAGATCAATAAAGAATAAGAAAAACTAAGACTGTATTTTACCTTCATTCATCTACAATGCTCCTCCTTTCTTCGTGTAGATCTGAGTTTCTAGTCTACATCATCATCGTTTTGTTGTTTTTGGATGAGTATCTTTTAGTGTTTCTTACAAGGAAGGTTTACTGGTAACAAAGTTCCTCAACTTTTGTTTATCTGAGAAAGTATTTCTCGTTCACTTCTGAAGGATAATTTCATTTGTATACAGAATTTGACGGTGATAAGTGTGATGACTGGAAGAAGAGATACCCAGACAGCTGAGCTGGTAAAGCATTATTTCTCGGTGTGTCTGTGAGGGTGTTTGGGGAAGTAACTGGCATTTGAATCAGTGGACTGAGTAAGAAAGCTCTGTCCTCACCCATTGTGAGCAGGCACCCCAAAGCCGGTTGAGGGTCTTGATCGAAAAGGCAGAGAAAAGGCAAATTCTCTCTTTTCTGGAACTGGGACACCCGTCTTTTCCTGCTCTTGAGTCACCAGAATGCCGTGGTCTTCTGAGCTTTGGATTCCCAGGCTTATACCAGTGACCCCCACCCCCAGGTTCTGAGGCCTTTGGCCTCAGACTGACAGATACACTGTAGGCTCCCCGGTTCTGAGACCTTCAAACTTCGGCTTGCCAACACCTGTCATGGGACTTCTCAGCCTCCACAGTCATGTCAGACAGTTCCCCTAATAAATTCCCTCCCATCCATCCATCTGTCCATCCATCCACCCACCCGTATCCTGTTGATTCGGTTTCTCTGGAAAGCCCTAATACACTGGGTTTTTTTCATTCAGCACTTTATTTCACTTCACTCTATTCTTCCTCGCATGGTTTCTGAAGAGACATCTCATATGACTCTTATCTGTGCTCCCCTATAGTAAGGTGCTTCTTTCAAGAGTTTCTATTGGTTTTTGATTTTCTGCAATTGGAATAGGATATGTTTGAGTGTAGATTTTTGGTATTTGTCTTGCTCCATGTTCTCTGAGCTCCCAGGATCTATGGATAGTTGTCTATTATAATTTTGGAAAATTTTCAGGCATTAATGCTAAAGTCATTCCCAGGAAGAGACTCAGCCATGCTGTGCCTCTATCATGTCTCCCCTACAGTCCTCTCATTGTTTCCCACACTCTTTTCTGGGTGATGCATGATTTCTCCCTCTGTTGGCCTCCAGCATTCCAGAACTTAATTCCTCTGCCCTACCTTTTCAGGTGAAAGAAGTGCTCTTCTCATTGCCTGCAGAGCCCTGTGCTCACTGCTGAAATCTGCATTCTGCTGTCATCCTCAGCATCAGGTCTCTCAACACCCATCCCACCTGCTCCTTAGCCAACTAGCTTCCACCATCCACTCATTCAGTCATCACTTTCTGTAGGAAGCTACACCTTCCCTCACCTCACTCCCCACCAACCTAACCTCCCTCAGCCCCAGGCTGGATTAATTGCACCCCCTCTATACTTATCTCTACCATTCAATCAGTAAAAGGAGAGATAAGAGTGGTCTCTTGGGATCTACGAGTAATCGGTCCTGGGACATTCTGTGGTTACCAAAATCTGGGGATTCTCAGGTTCCCTACATAAAATTGCACAGTATTTGCATATAACCCACGCGCATCCACCAGCATACTCTAGATTACTAATCATCCCTAGATTACTTACAATACACAATACAATGTAAATTATCAAACTGTACTGTTTTTGTTATTTTTTATTGCTGCATTGTTTTTTCTGAATATTTTCCATCTGTAGTTGGTTGAATCTGTCCATGCAGAAACCATGGATATGGAGAGCTGACTGCATTTCTTTATTACCTACGTGGTGCGAGGCACATGAAGGTGCTGAATAAATGCTTACGAATGAACCTCTAACTGGTATGTCTGCTCCTCAAGGACAAGTATTACCACCTGCAAACTGTCTGCATCCCGCACCTGGCTGATCTCCTGCACCATGTCCTTGGACTCCATGGAGCTCAGGATCTTCCTGCTCCATGTGAAATGCAGCAAGCACAGCTTGAACTCCCCACATTCCAACTACATGCCAGATCTTTCCAGCCAACCTGAACACAGGTGTCTGTGGAGGGAGACAAGGAACCTCCTGTGGTCCCCTGCCAGCCCTGAATGTTGCTAGAGGCAATGGCTGAGGTTATACATTCTGGCAAATTCTGCTGGTCCTAACCAAAGCTGCCCAGTACGAAGGGAGTCTCCTTTGGAGGACACACCCTAGGAACAGCTGATTCTGTCTGGGGTTCCACCACTGCTGCTAGTGCTGTGGGTGGAGGGGTGGCCACAAGGCCATGCTGGAGGCTGTGCTGGGCCAGTCTTCATCTCCAGGGGAGGCCGAGCACTGGCAGCACTTTGACTCTTCTGCTGTTCTTTCAACCTGACTCCTGATCCTCCTCAAGCCATTGACTTTCTATTAGAGGAAAAAGAAAATGTGGGAAGAGCAGGCTCGCTGCTTTGGGCTGGCAGAGACCCTAGGCTCTACCTGGAAGGATGGAGAAAGACTGCAACAGCTGCTGGGATCGGCTAAGGAAAGGACTTCACAGTGATGGTGTGGCCCTCCAGCTGACGTGTCCGGTAGCCCATTAATGAGTCCAGAATTTCCCTCACATGTAGCCCAAGGACAGCATTAACTCAGTGTGCCAGGGGTCCTTGGAGTCAGGGAGTGGCTGGATGTAGTTTCAGTTCCTCTTCATAGCCCACATTTATCCGTGGGTCCCTCATGATTTCCTGTGAAGTGCCTCTCTTACTGGGTTTGGGAGCAGGAATTTCTTTAGGGAGCAGGAATATTCCATAGACATGTAAAGGGAATGTGGTATATACCTGCTTGGAAGCTCTGTAATAGTTCTGTCCATTGTAAGACAGAAACCTGATGACCACTGACCACTGCATAGAGACTCCCAGGCTGCCCACATCCACTGCAGAGCCATCGTACTTTTGCGTATGTTGCCTACAAGAGTTCCGGGACAGTGTAAGAAGCACTGACACAGAAGTTATCTACCCTGTTGCCAAAGGTGAGCTTGACGTTAAAGCCAAAGTCTGCAAAACGTGAAGTTCGGTTCAGCGTCCACACTAGCAGGTTCTTTGGCTGTATGTCCCTGTGCAGGATCCCCTTCTGGGGGCAGTACTATCTGTTGGATTTTGCCTTGGGCCAAAAACTTAGGCAGAGCCAGGGACTAAAACAAGTGCTTGGCATTTTACAATAATGACTCCTACTGAGGTCATAGAAAGAAATGGACCAATCACAGCTGAGGATAATACACTGTTCTTCATTTTTGGTCTGAAGAGACTTTTTTTTTAATTAAAAAAAAAAAAAAAAACAGGGAGGAGGACTTCCAAGGGACTTTCTGTTTCACACAGGTTGAAAGCTGGATCAATCCCTTTTCATGTGGCCAAATTAAATCCAACCAGAAGCCTTCTCCAGTCAGTCTGAAAATCTGTAATTTTGACTTTTAAAAACTCATAGTGTCTACCCTGAAAATATTCAATTCCTTTCTCTTTAATCTCCGAATGATTGGTCTCAAAATGATGCCACAACTCCCATCACATAAGAAAATGTTCTGTTGCCTAAGACACAATAAGGTAACTATTAACATCTATAGAGCTGAGGGTAAGACACATTTTCGTTTCTTATTTAGAGTTTTGCCAAGTGTCTGGAATAAATTCCTCTTTTCCATGAGTCAGGGAACTTGCTACATCCATTGGGGTATCTTTAAATGTAGAAGTTGCAACTGTAGGTCAAGAAAGTAAGTCTTTTTCAGCCAGGCACAGTGGTGCAGACCTGCAGTCCCAGCTACTTAGGAGGCTGAGGCAGAAGGACCACCTGAGCCCAGGAGTTCAAGAGCAGCCTAGGTAACATCATGAGACTCCATCTCAAAAAAAAAAAAAAAAAAAAAAATTAAGCCTGGGCACGGTAACTCATGCCTGTAATCCCAACACTTTGTGAGGCCAAGACAGGCAGATCGCTTGAGGTCAGGGGTTAGAGACCAGTCTGGCCAACACGGCGAAAGCCCGTCTCTGTTAAAAGTACAAAAACTAGCCAGGCATGGTGATGCACTCCTGTAGTCCCAGCTACTCGGGAGGCTGAGGCAGGAGGATCACTTGAACCTGGGAGGTGGAGGTTGCAGTGAGCCGAGTCTGGGTGACAGAGTGAGACTGTCTCAAAACAACAACAACAACAACAACACTGTATTTGTTTTTTAAGCCAACAATTCATTACATTCCACATCCATATCATTCAGCATCAACGGGGGTGTGGGTGCTAGGCATGGTGCCGGGGGCCAGGACCTGAGGGGAAGGAACCCAGAAGCACTTCATTTATTCCTTCTCTAAAACTCCTCCTTGAATTTTTCAGATTCAAGTACTTGATCTATATCATTTTGCTTCTCTCTGAAGAACAAGTTTTAACATTTTAACTTACTAGTTAAGGCAAATCTAATGGCAATAAATCTCCTCAATTTTGTCTGGAAAAATGTTTATTTCTCCTTCATGTCTGAAGGATAATTTCACTGGATGAGGAATTCTATGTAGGTGGGTCTTTTTTCCTTACTTGCTTGCATGGTTGCTGAAAAGAAGTCTGATGTAATTTCCATTCTCGTCTCTCTTTATGTAAGGTGTCCATTTCATCCCTAACCCCAGCCTCCTTCAGTACCCTTCAGTATTTTGTTTTGTATTTTTCTACAGTTTGAATACAGTATGCTAAGTGTCGATTTTTTATTTTTTATTTTATTTATTTATTTATTTATTGGTACTTTCTTGCCTACTGTTCTCTGAGCTTTCCAGATCTGGGACTATCATTAATTACGAAAAACTCTCAGCCATTATTACGGCAAATATTTCTTCTGTTCTTTTCTTCCTTCCCCTTCTTGGTTCCCACTACACATATATTATACTTTGTGTAACTGTCCCACAATTCTTGGATGTTCCATTCCATTTTCTTCAACCTTTTTTCTCTATTATAGTTTCTGAAGACTCTACATTTCTTCCAGTTCACTGATTCTTTCCTCAGCCATGTCCAGTCTACTGATGTGCCCATCAAAGGCACTCTTCTCTTCTGTAAGTTATTTCTACCATTTCTTTTCTATTCCTTCTTCAAGTCTCCATCTCTCTATTCACATTACTGATCTGTTGTGTGTTATCCACTTTTCCCATCAGCGCCCTCCGCACGTAATCACAGCTGTTTTAAATTACTGGTTTGATCATCCTAACGTCCTCACCACATCTCAATCTGGTTCTAATGCTCGCTCTGTTTCTTCAAAATGGGCTTGATGTCTTTAGTTTTTGCCCTGTCATTTTTTGTTCAAAGCTGGATATGCTGTATTGGTTAAAGCAACTCAATACTGGTTTCCCACAGAAATTTTCATCCCAACTAAGAAGTATCTGCTCTGTATCTGCCTGTTGTCTCTCTTATTTGGGGGACAGTAGTTTACCCTGTGACCTCAATTTTCCGATGGATATAAGAAAAGCAGCTGATTTTCAGTTTGTTTAGCTTTTTCCTTATTGTGAGGATTAGAGTGGTGATCTCCAAGCTCCTTACGTCTCAGACCAGAAACTGTAAGAGTTTTGTTTTCAATATTTACATAAGTAAGTTGCAGTCTTATAAAATTAAAGTACATTTTACAAATTACTAAGAGCTTTAGTGCATGTGATCTAAATGATAAGGTAAATTTCATTAAGTTTGTAGACTCTGTTTTAAAATTCACGACCGGGCGTGGGGGCTCACTCCTGTAATCCCAGCACTTTGGGAGGCCAAGGCGGGCAGATCACTTGAGGTCAGTAGTTTAAGACCAGCCTGGCCAACATGGTGAAAACCATCTGTACTAAAAATACAAAAAAACTAGCCGGGCATGGTGGCGGGCGCCTGTGATACCAGCTACTCAGGAGGCTGAGGCAGGAGAATCACTTGAATCTGGGAGACAGAGGTTGCAGTGAGGCAAGATTGCGCCATTGCACTCCAGCCTGGGTGACAAAAGTGAGACTCCATCTCAAAAAAAATTCACATTTATCAAAGAAAAAAGATAACAATACAATTGTCTTTTATTTGCACTGGTTAGTGTTCCATTAAATTAGTACCACTGAAGCCTCAACAGTATTTGGCTCAAAAGTTAAGCTATGAAACTGCAGCAGTGGATAGTCATATATTTCATTTATTCAGAAATATAAAGTACACTTTTTAAACTATCTGGAAATAGAAAAGATCTCTATTTCTTGGAATAAGATTCCTTAGGGTGAGGAGGAGCAAAATTTTTCTAATAGTACAGATTTGGAGATCTATGTTTTCAAAAGTACAGCCTAGTGCACCAAGGCCCCATTTACTAGATGCCATCAGTAACGAGGGGTTCTGCCTCGAGGAAATCTCCAAACAAATCAGACTTACACCGCAAAACTCAAGAAACATATATAAATTTTTACTATGCTGGCAGGGATCTTTCTCATCTGTATTTGCCTTCCCAATATGAAACACAACTGAACTTGAAAATATGATAATTAAAAAGTATGAAATACTGCCAGAAATACCAAAATGTGACACAGAGACATGAAGTGGGCACACACTGTTGGAAAAAATGATGCTGACACACTTGCTTAAACACAGGGTCACCACACACTTCATTTTGTTTTTTTTTAAACAAGCATTATCTGTGAAATGCAGTATCTACAAGGCACAATAAAGCAAACTGCAACCAAGCGAGGTGTGACTGCAAACTCGCCAAACTCCTCATAATCCAAAAACGAGCAACTGAGAACTACCAACACATTTAATCAAATTTTACATTACTATGCTTGGTTCAAAGAACAACAGAACAAACTCTGAGCTAGAAATTAAGCGAAAATACCAAATTGATTATAATTCACGTGCAATTAGCCAAATTTGAATCATTATACCAAAATAGATAAGGCCAAAATGAGTTTTTTATTGCCATGATAATTACAGAACAAGTGGTTCCAAATGAATGATAAAGACTGCTGACATGATTACTTCCTTTCCCTCAATAATTCTATAAAAAATAATAAAGACAGAATTTGTTGAGCCTTGGAAATGGCTTATTTATTTGTTCTTTTAGCTAGCTAGCCTTTGGGTCATGTTTCCTCAAAAAAGTTCACGTACTCGGTTAAAAAACATTACCTTGTACTAAATATGAACTGTGAACACTTATCAAAGCCTTGCAGTAATAATGAGGGTAAGCTATAGTGGAAAAAAAGAAAATGTGCAAAACACAATAATTTCAAAAATTGCTGGGAGAAATGAGTAAGCTACTGTAAAGGCTTTCTCTCATATTCTTTTCTAGATCAAATTCATGCCTCTTCTCCTTGGCAATAAGAAACTACTGTACTGATCTTTTCTCCTCTCTGCTACTAAATCCTGAAGCTGTGGTACAAAAAGGCCTGGCCCTTGTATTAACCATGTTTGTTTGTTTGTTTGTTTTCAGTGCTTTATGATGCTTTGACATTTTGGAGGCTGTGGACCAGGGAAGGGACTGCCCCTCTGAGAACTGGCTAATTCCCAGAGGTCACAAACTACTTGCCTGGACTGAGTACCCATCTTCAATTAGGCTCCTCCAGTCAGGGACACTGCCCCCAGCCCTACATACCCCGGGTGCCAGCCAACTAGGGACCATTCCTACAGCCCAGAGCCCTCCAAAAAATTATTCAAATGATCCAATCCTAAACTCGCTCAGCTTGCCTACCCTGCCTGGCCATTCCTTCCTGTGAAAACCACAACAAAGCGTCTGGCCCATGCTTTCCCCTCGCTCCCTCTGCCTCCTGACCCACCCCCAGTGCTTCCTGTGGGATACGGCTTGCCCACCTTCTTGGAACTGGGAGTAACACAGTTTTCAACAACAATCGTATCCTGCTCTGTTGGCCTCACCCTACCCAGATGATAATAAAACCTACATTTTAAAAGTCTTCCCTTTTCAACCTTTCTGAGCCACTGTGACTCAATACTAATTCTCCCTCTTCACCAAAAAAAGAGACTCTCAGGCTGGGGGTGGAGGAAACAAAGCAAAAAACATTTCGAAATTCTCAACTCCTTTAAGTACTTTAGGGGGAACTGGTCATGGTAATAGCATTGTTTTTTGCTTCTCTTTTTGTTCATTTATTCAAATCATCAAGGAAGGTCAGTGAATGTGTGCACTCAGGAGTGCTCGAACAGATGTGTTCTCCATTCTAAAAGAAATGGGTGCCACATCAACCCATTGCTTCAAACCTCTTCAACATTACGGAGAGGACAGGTTCATCTGGGGACTCTGTGGTTTCCCATATTATACTTTATGGGGATTCTAACCCCTTCATTAGTGGGTTAAAGTTTTTGTGTTTACTGCACAGTTAGCATTTGAGGTGGTATATGTAGGAATACACATGGCTCTTGCCTTTATTTAAAATATTTTTCAATATAAAATCAGAAACAAGACAAATTACATTAGGACACAACTAGTCATCCATCAACAGATAATATAACTTAGATATTAAGCAAACATCGATGACTTATCCAGGTCCTTTTTTTTTTTGAGACGGAGTCTGCCTCCTGGGTTCAAGCAGTTCTCCTGCCTCAGCCTCCTGAGTAGCTGGAATAACAGGCGTGTGCCACCACGCCCGACTAATTTTTGTACTTTTAGTAGAGACGGGGTTTCACCATGTTGATCAGGCTGTTCTCAAATTCCTGACCTCGTGATCTGCCTGCCTCGGCCTCCCACAGTGCTGGAATTACAGGCGTGAGCCACTGTGCCTGGCCTTATCCAGGCACTTTTCTATGTTCTTGCCATGCAATAACTTTTAATTCTCAAAACTCCCCTATGAGGATGGCTCATTAAATACTTTGTCCAATACTCCACAACCAATAACTATCACAGCAGGAATCACATCCAGGCAGTTTGCCTCAGGGGCTGTGCTTACAATCACTCTCTCTCTCTGTCTCTGTCTCTGTCTCTCTCTCTCTCTCACACACACACACACACCCTCTTCACGTTGTCCTTCACATATGAAAAGGGTCCCCCAAAAGAACTGTTTTCCCGGAAGTGCCTGCCTCCCTGACCAGTTCTTCAGTGTGACCATGAGCATGCAATGAGAGATGCTACCTGGCACGAAGGACGTGACCAACAGTGTTTGATCGGTGCCAAGTGGCCTGACCAATAGCGGGTAAAGCACGCTGGGGTCATTAACACACTTTTGCCAGACAAATCCAATTGCTCAGCTATGGAGAGGCAGAAAAGACACTCAACCAAGACTCAGAAGCAGAAATTCAAACCCTAACATATGATTTATTCAGGTCCCTTTAATTTCTATCAGTTTTCTCATCTTAAAACAGGAATAATAACTAAATTCACAGGAATCCTGTAAGGATTAAATGGAATCATGTGTACCAAAGATCTCTGCAAACTTTAAAGCCCAAAATAAAAGTAACATAGTATTGCTACTATTCACGCATCAAAAACTAACTGTAAATGAATTCGTGGGCCAGGTGGGTCATCGGCTGTGCTGCCATGCCAGAGACTGGGGGAGCAAGGAGGAGAACGGCCTTCAATTATTTTAAGGTAGAAAGTATTTTAGTTAGAGAAAATAGAGAAACATTTTAAGATTTGTGCTGCATAACTTAAGAAAGATGAAAGCAGCAGGCAGAGAGGCCTGACACAAAACAGTAACAGTACACACCGTGATGATCTCCCAGCACCAGGGCACGGGGCTCCAGGGCAAGTGGGGAAGGCGCTTCCTTAAAGCCACAGCACTGCAGTACGTACCACGGTGGGAAAATTCCAAACACTGATGATGGGCTGTAGTCAGGACAGTCAAAGATTAAGCTGAATTTTATTCTAAACAAACAACTGCTTTATTTTCTTGCCTCTTAATTTTTAGCATATTAACTCCAATCCCAGAAATGTTTCAGTCACAGTCCAAAAGCACAATGTTCTTGCTTACATAACTTCAAACATCTATACGGTTAAAGAATTCCTGGTGATTTGAAAAGCCAAACATACATATAATCTTAATTATATATATATTTAAAAAAACCTAGAAGAACATAAAACAAGTGCATACTACAGCTGTCGGGGTGGCAGGACAACATCTGGCCTTGAAAGAAAAATCTCAACGGTGAGCACACTAAGTTCTTGGCCATAAAGAAACACACACCTTCTGTAAGTTACCAAATAAAAGACAACAACTCTAAAAGCCAAACAGGAAGTCTGCAAAAATATTCAAAATGTCAAAATACAAATAACTTTATTATATAAACAGCTGACAAACATCAATCCAGAAAACACCAAGAGCTTCAAAAAAAAAAAAAAAAAAAATAGAGACGGTATAAGCTTATAGTTCACAACAGAGGAGATGCAACCAACCAACCAACATATGGACAAAACCCAGCCTCGGAGAAACGCCAACTGACACGGAGGTTCCACTGCCGGCCTATTAACAACACAAGCTATTTAAGATGATCTGAAAGGATCATCATCGTCAGCTGATTCTGCACACAGCTCGCACGCGTCGCCGGCAGCAGCACAAACGGTTCCAATACTCTGAAAAATAATTCGATCACATGCGCCAAAGCCTTCGCTGTGCTTCCGCACTTTGACTCAAAACGTATTCTTGAAGGGTGAACGACGACTGACGTCATTCAAACCATGAGGACTGTTACTAGGCATGAAGATTCCCGTGACTGCAAAAACGTATGACAGCAAGGGGGGGAAACAATGGAAACATCCACCAAAACATCAGTACAATGTGAAGGTTCAGTCAAGGAAACATTACGCAGCCAGCGAAACATTATGAAGAACATGCGAGACCAAGAGAATGCTTACAACAAACTAGTAAAATGGACATATGTCTAAATAAACAGGCAGATAGGTGTGAATAGACAGATGTACAGAAAAAGTTTCTAGAAGGAAGTATTCTAAAATGCCAAACGGTTTTATTAACAAGGGTATGATTATTAGAGATTAAACAGCTTGTCAAAAATCGCAGCTATTAAGTGAAAGAGGTGGGATTCAAAACCAGGCCCTTGCTCTATGCTATTCTCCGGATGACTTTTTTTTTTTTTTTTTTTTTAGTTTTTATTATGGAAACCTTATATATACATAAAAGAAGAAAGACTAGCATAAGGAACCTCCAAGTTCCCATCACCCAGCTTCAACATTCTGTCTCTTGTTTTAGCTGCCTCTCCTCCTCAACACACTTTTAGGTTGTTTGTTGAGGGAGCTCTTTCAAGCGTTGTATCGTTTCACTCGTAGTAAAGGATTTAGTTTGTATCTCTACAAATGACATTGCGCCCAGTCCTCGCTCAACTTTCCATATGGTCTAAAAGTTATTTTGGAGTTGATGTGTTAGAATCAAGACCCAATCAATGTTTCTATTTAAAAGAAGAAGAAAAGCTACCTTTATACAAACAAGGGCCTATGTTTACAGGAATACAGAGAAAGAGCTAGAAGGATGCATACCAGGGGTGAATTATCCTGAGAATGAGATTGGAGAAGGGTGGAGGGGCCAGGGAAACTGTGTTTTTAAATATTTTTATATTGCCTTCCCTGTGGCAGTAAGTGTGTATACACATGTTTTAGAGATGTAGGTAGGCCTTAGACCACACAGAAAAGCCCATTTCCAGAGCACTGCAGGGCAGCTGCTGGCTGCAGATCCAGGCAGCCGAGGGCCTCCTTAAGAATGCTGACCACATGAGGCTTCCTCTGGCAGCTCTGAGTTATATGCATTTTTTGGGCTGGGGGGTTGCCCATTTCTCCTGTAAATTAACTGTCTTAAGAAAGTGATTATAACAAATAACAGTATCCTTTACATTAAAGAAAAAGGGAAGAAAAAAAAACTACTGTGCCAAGCTCTCTGACAGTCATCTTCCGTGGGCTTGCCTCGCTCGTCGTCATGTTCTTTCTGCACTCCTTGTGTCTAGTCCAGTGCCAGACACTCAGTGAAACGGTGGCTGGGCTGACCGGACCGGCGGATGCATGGGCTCTCTGGAAGGGCTTTTCTTTCTTCTCCTCAACAACGGCAGCAGAGACCTCAAAGGCTGTGTGAAATTCCTGCCATAAGAAGCTATAAGATGTGGCTTCTGAGAGGGGTGTCAGTTAGATTTGTTTCACAGGACAGATGCCATTCCTTGATTCTGTACTGTGTGCCATGCACTGTCTTTTAAACCAATAAATCTGGTCACAATAGCAACTGCCAACACCACTGTAAAAAACCGAGCACCCTAACTACATCCTAAAAGGTTACAACCAACCCGTGACAGTTTCTCTTGATCTTCAATACAATTCACACCAAGGAAAACAATGAGATAAATCCAAATTAACTAAACATCGGAGCAGAACAACTCCTTTCCTATGGGTCACGTTTGGGTGACAAGAGGCCCAGTTCAAATCTGACCTTTAACTGAAAGGCCCGAGAAGTGAAAAGTGTGATATTCTATTACTGCTCCCACACAGAGCTACACGAAATCCAGAGCTTCTAATTTGTAGGTGCAGATCTTTGATGCTGTGTCTCCTTTCTCCCCCACCAAAAAAGTATTTTAAATGTTTAAACCAAAATGAATTTTGCGCCTAACAAATTTTAAAATATTACCAAGATATTCACAATGAAAGCTACCAGAAAACTTGTTTTCAACTATCCTTTAGTCCTACAAAACTACGCCAAAACTCATTTAAGCTTGACTTTTCCATTTAAAAAATCCAGCCATAAAAGAGAATGGGATAGTACTGAGAATAAGTAAAACAATTCTGACTTTTCAGTTCTAAAGAAAAGCCCAAATAAAGGTAGCAATCTTTTTCTTAAAGATAAACCTGTTTTGAACAGAAAAGCATTCGGAAATACGATTTTTAAAGTGCTGTCAAGGCACTGGGGTTCTCTGGACACTCTGCTTCTCTGCGTTTGCAAGAGAATCAACTGCTCTCGGAGGACAGTTCCCAGTTTGGTTACCAGAGAGCAAAACCCTGGTCCTTTTCCTGCTCACTGTTAACTCCTGGAGGATTCTGCCCAGCAAAAGCTAAGGTAGAAATGGAGGGAATCTGTTCAATCAGGATTTATTCACTGAGAGTTCCACATCAAATTTTAAACAACCAATGAGCACTGGCACTGGTGAAACTTCAGAAGGGGTGGGAACAGGAACCTGCATGACAGAGCACTGCAGGAAAGTGCTGATGGCTAACAGCCAGTCACACAGAGGGCACTTCTATCCAACACAAGCCTTGAGTATTCCACAGTTCCTATTAAATATTTCCGAGTTTCTTTTTTTTTTTTTTTTTTTCTGAGATGGAGTCTCGCTCTGTCACCCGGGCTGGAGTGCGGTGGCGTAGTCTCGGCTCACTGCAAGCTCTGCCTTCCGGGTTCATGCCATTCTTCTGCCTCAGCCTCCTGAATAGCTGGAACTACAGGCGCCCGCTACCATGCCCAGCTAATTTTTTTGTATTCTTAGTAAAGACAGGGTTTCTCCATATTAGCCAGGATGGTCTAGATCCCCTGACCTCGTGATTCCCCCCGTCTCGGCCTCCCAAAGTGCTGGGATTACAGGTGTGAGCCACCGCGCCCGGCCCCAAGTTTCTAAAATACAAGTTCATTTCCACACATGATTACTTGACTATAACTATCATTTATCAGTATTTTTTCCTCTCTCTCTCTCCAAAGAATTTTCACTTCCTAGGTAAAAGTCATAGGGTAATGACTAATAATACTATGCATGTATTTTGCCATAATTGACATAAAAGCCACATATATGATTCCACTTATATGAAAGTTCAAAATAGGTAAATCCATGGAGGCAGAAAGTGGGAAAAGATTGATAATGGATTCAGGGTTTTCTTTGGGTGTGATGAAACTGTTCTGGACTTAGATAATGGTGATGGTTGTTCAACTTTGTGAATAACTGTGCTTCAGAATTCCTCTGAACATTAGTTTAACATCATCAGCACCATAAACACAGAACCCCAAAAAATGTAGCACAAAAGGAAATACAAGATGATATCATTTTTTAAAAAGTACCCAGCATGACTCCATTCCTGAAGTCTGATTCCAGATTAGTTGAGGCTAAAGTAAACTAGGGCCAGGAGTGAAAAGGTACAAGGTGGGTAGGAGAAAGCTTTACCCTCATAGTGATGAAAACAGAGCTCAGGTATTGAAACCCAGCATGAAGAGTAGCAAAAAAAGCAGCAGAACAACTCCAAACTCAACAGATTGACCTTGCGGGAAGATGTGAGTGGCCTAGACTTTCTAATCCTTGACAAACATCAATACCACCAACTCCATTCCAACAAGACTGCCAGGAAGACATGAAAACAAAGAAGCTAAACAATGCAAAATCCCAAGTGATATCAAGAGTCTACATATGTTTACTCAAATAACAAAATACTTGACCATCTCAACAAGAATGTTCAGGAGTGAGAGAGGAACAAAATCAAGAAAATATTACTAAGCTATTCATAATAAAAGGATTGGATAAAAAGATATTCTCCTAAATTTATACTATTACGTAAAAACAAAGTTTCATTTGTCTCAACTTGTCAAACCTTTAGGATGAAATAAACCAATATCACTGCTGACAAATATAATAACTATGGTAAACAGGCATGCCAACATCAATGCAGAGTTCCAGAAAAGGTCAAGAAACCAACCGTCAGCTTAAATTGGCTAATTTCATTAAAATTGTTAAACATGACAGGATGTCACTAACTCCGAAGTTCTTTTACATGAGCAAAGTTGGATTAATTTGACCCAAATTTTGTATAATAGCTTTTCCAATTTCCAAAAATACATCAACTTTGTCACTGATCTTGCAAATTCTGCTTTACTTCTCCAGGTCTATCTCAAAAGAAACTTCTCGAAGGCCATAAATCTTAACATAGTGAAAGCAAAATAATCACAGCACTCAACAGTGCCGTTAACATTTCTGAGCCGCGAGGGATTAAGCAGGCAGATGCTATGGAAAGTGCCTGTCAGGAGAGGACAGCGCAGAGTTCAGAACGCACCACAGCTGCGAGGGATTGAAGCTGCTCGCTACAGAATCAAGCTTCGGAGAAACTCTGGGCACAATTCCGGCATCCGAAATAAATTAAAGTAAACAGTATTGCTCTCGCTCTCTTCCACCCTGTTAGCAGCCTCTCGGCTGAGCGGGAGACCACACACTCAGACCACACAGCGCCAGCTGAACTCACTCGCACGCAACGTCTACAAGCTGTCACTCTGCAGCAGCCCAGAGAGGGAGAAGGATGAGGTTAGGGAGGGGAGACAGCACCGCAGGAAGGGGGGAGGGAGACAGGAGAGTCTTCGCTGTGTGCAGCTGGAGAGAGTGATGTGTGGTTTGGAGAAGGGGGCGCGGTGGAATCCATAAACCTCCCTGAGAAAACAAGCTGGTCATGGCCTTGTGCAGTCTTGACCTGTACTCCCCCATACCAATTTAGTAGCTGATGAAGGACTAACAGAGCATCCATTTAACATCAATTAACCTCCTATCCATCACAGGGCAAAAGAGAAAATTACCACTACAAAAGCATTTCACTGAAATCAAGACAAAAGGCCACATTTTCTTATAATTTATACTGTACACTTCAGTAAATACATTTTCCTTATAGATGTACTATATTAATTTTAAACCATCTGCCTCTTTTCCTTTAATGACGCACACATGGATGGATTTGAAGTGTTTTCTGCAACAGAAGTCAGAAAATGTTAGTTCTGTAATTTTCCCATATTTAATATCTCAAATTAAAACTGTGGCACAATTTTAATTTTCCAAAATATTTACTTCTAGAACAAAAGACAGCAAGCTGTTATTTTCACAGAACTTCAGACTAAAATACATAGAAAAAAGCAGTAATAATATAAAGAAAAAAATCAGAAAATGAAACCACCAATGAAAGTAGTTTAGAATCATAAAAGCAGTACTATTTACTATTCAGTAAAGAAGAGTTTCCCTAATTTCAATAGCAGACAAGAAATCTGAACAAAATGAGTGATCACAGTCTCACCTTGTCCTGCTCCCAGATGCTCTTCTCAGCTAGAGAAGGCCAGGAACCGGAAAAATACAGAAGTTCTGACTCACTGAAGACTAGGATAATCTCTACTCAACAGGCTACGGAAGGCCTCATGATGTTAAAACACTATTTCCCTAACAGATCAGACTATAGAAAGGTGATTTTCCCCACAATCATTAAAAAAAAAAACCCTCCCAAACGTCCACCCTTCCCCACATATGACTCAACCTGGCAGCACTGGCATCACCAGGGAACAAATGGAGCAGAATCTCAGTAGCTCTACCTGTCCAGAACCACCTGTCCAGAACCACCTGTCCAGAACCATCTCAGGTCCAGAGGACCCCAGAAGAATGCTGTTGCAGAGTTGCCTAGTGAGTTTCAACAGTAAAGTTAGACAGACTCTCAGGGCACCCTAAAATGTAATCAAAGTAGAGAACTCACCCAATCGTTCTAGAATCAGGCCCAACCTACCCTAAGACAGACTCATCACCACTGGGCTGGGCTGGCCTGGACCCAAAGGGATGGCCCAGAGATATCGGGAAAAGAGTTTGGGAAAATGGTGATTTTCTTCTTCAGTTCTCCGTAAACACAGACTCCACTCTTCCTGAGTGAGATCAAGAGCAAGTTACGTCAGCACTGCCACAAATTCTACCATGTAACAGCACACACTGGGACAAGTCTCAGAGACAGGGTCATGAACTCTGCAATCCAGTTTTCCAAATTAATCATCTTGTTCCTCCTGCTCCATCCCCAAATCATGGTTAACAAAAATACAATCATGCACAGATCTGAAAGAACCCATGGGGTCCAAATTGTATAGAGTTAGGGCCTGAGAAGAGGCTGAAGACTCGCTGGGTCTCAGAAGGGCCATCTGCGGAAGGGAAGGACTGAACAGGTAAGAGGTCACGTATCCTGCTTTCCTGGACCTCTTTCTTTTGAGATGGAGTCTCGCTCTGTCGCCAGGCTGAAGTGCAGAGGGGCTCACTGCAACCTCTGACTCCTTGGTTCAAGTGATTCTCCTGCCTCAGCCTCCGAAGTAGCTGGGATTACAGGCATGCGCCACCATGCCCAGCTAATTTTTTTGTACTTTTAGTAGAGACAGGGTTTCATCATGTTGGCCAGGATGGTCTCAAACTCCTGACCTCGAGATCCACCCTCCTTGGCCTCCCAGAGAGCTGGGATTACAGGTGTGGGCCACCGCGCCCGGCCTCCCGGACCTCTTTTTATCCTTTTTTCCCTTCCCTACCTCTACAAACAAAAATAAATGAACTACTATCTACGGTTTCAAATGAAAGCATATTTGTTTATATATTAATTCTTTTGGGAAAATAATGCAACAATTTAAACCATATAACTGATAAATGACACTTGATTTGTATTTATTTATTTGGGGAATGGGAATAAAGACCTTCCCTCCCACTACAAAGTTCGGAGGTAAGGGATTAAGGGGACGAGAATGTGCTTGAGATGACTAGGAAGCAATACTGGAAGCCAGACAAGTATACAGGGAACGCCTGACCACTTAGCTCTCAGAGCCCCCATATAAAAGACATGCTACATAAATACTGGATTACTCGGCTATTCTCATAAAACAAGCACTGGATTCTGTCTTAATTGGAAGAGTTACTCAGAGGTCTCCTTTATTCCCCAGGAACCATAAAGCCCTCTGCCTTAGTATGCCAAGTCTCCTCCTAGAGGACAAGGACTGTCACGATGTTGCACAGGCAAAGGCTGCAGGTCTAAAGGTGGCTGGACTTCCAACCAATGCCACTGGACATGGATGACATGTCAAAATTGAACCAGGTCAGTGCAAACTCATCCCTCTCCCCCGCCCCCAACAAATAAATGAAGACAGAAACTTCAAAGAAGATACACTACTTACTAGGAAAACAAGAGTTTCACATGAGAGTATAGCATTATTTATTCACAAATCTATTGCCAGTAGTACCCAACGTCCTACTAGTCTATTAGATCTACATGGATAGATAAAAACATTAATTCTTAGTATTTTAGGAAGTATAGTTTTTCAGAAAATATCATGTCAGGGTTTTGTTTTCCCAGAAAGACACACTGCCTGAACAAGATTGAAGAAATCATTATCAAATAATATTCCTTGTTGTTGTTGTTGTTGAGACAGGGTCTCACTCAGTCACCCAGGCTGCTGGAGTGTGGTGGTGCAATCATGGCTCACTGCAGCCTCAGGTGATCCAGGCTCAAGTGACCCTTCCACCTCAGCCTCCTGAGTAACTGGGACCACAGACGTGTGCCACCACACTTGGCTAAATTTTTTGTAATTTTTGTAGAAAACGGGTCTCACTATGTTGCCCAGGCTGGTCTCAAACTCCTGGGCTCAAGCTATCCTTCCACCTCGGCCTCTCAAAGTGCTGGGATTACAGGCATTGAGCTACTGAACGTATCCTCAAATAACACTTATTTCTATCTTTACCTAGTCCATCAATAAGATTTGTGATGCAATGACTAGTCACCCAGATCCTCAAAAGATGACAGTGTTGGACTCCTATACCCCAGAAAAACAGATACACTAGGGCTGTGATAAGGAAACATCCTTGGATTTATTCAGTCAAATAAATGTCTACTATACACTTGCTACGTCCCAGGCACTACCCTGAGGAAATGACAGGAACAAGATTTTGTGACCAGGAGCTCAAGAATGACTTTGGTCTTCAGTAGAGTGATCGTAGCTGAAACCAGACAGCACTGGGATGGGTGAGAACTTGGCTACAAACAACTATTTTAAGAAATGTGGCTGGAAAGGGAAAAAGAGAGGAATTTTAAAAGGGCAATGTGAAATCAAGGGAGGATTCCACTTTTTCTGTTTTGCTTTATTGTTGTCTGTCTCTAAGCACGCTTAAAGGCCAACAGAAGGAAGCCTTCAGTAAGACATGCACACCTGAGTGAAGTCCTCACAAAGGCAGGGGCAGATGGGATCCAGAGTCCGGGTGGAGGATTGGTCTTAGCATAAATACAGCCTCTTCCACTGCGACTGGGGGAAGAGGAACAGTTTTTGGCAGAAGCTCCTGGGATTCTCCACTTGCGTCTCTGTTATTTATGATGTAGGTGGCAAGACCACTTGCTAAGAGTGTGTGAAAAGATGAGAGGTTTGAAAAGTGTGAAAATGCTGGAAGTACATTCTGCAGAGATCAGAAGCGGGTGCTGACAAGGAAAACTCTGGAAGATTCCGTGATGGCCCCGCAGAGCTGGTGACCATGGATTTACAGGGGCACAGATCTGGATACTGTGACTTCCCCAGCTGGCCCCAGCAACTCAGGTCAAGCATTACAGGAGGCAGAGAGTTGAGACTGCCCAAGGCTGAGAACCCACCGGGCGGCTGCTACAGAAGAACAACGACACAACCGAGCACACTGGCATGACTGTGACTGAAGACCACAGAAGCTCCTGATAGGTGCAATGGGTGTGAGTGAGACTGAGAAAGCGGAGAGACTAGAAGCAAACAGTGGGAGGCCTGCACTTTGGATTTCAGAAGTGGACCAGCTCCAACACTGAGAGATTTGAGTGCTCCCAGCCTCCAGCACTACTTCTCTGGCAATAGTCGGACCCTCCTCCAGACAGCTCTACTTTCTCCTTCTGTCCTTTCCAGCTACTGTTAGCTTCCCATTGCTCCTCACCACTCCTTGTATAGTCCCTAATCCCCTCTGCACCTTTCTTCATTTGAGCTATCTGGCATGACTTCTGATTCCTGCTGAGACATACATCACATCACTCACATGGGGTTCTCATTAAAATTAAACCAAAGCCAAACATGGCCTTTTGTCTCATCTTGTCTTTTGCTAAAATTATAATACAATGAAAGTTAAATCATATACCCTCCAAAATCACAAAACTTTAAAACAAAAAAAAAGGCCTTTAAAAATTCATCCATGCTTACAAATGAAACTAAGGGGCAGCCTTGTGGAAAGAGGCACTGTTAGCAAGCAGCAAAGGGAAAAAAGGCCTTCGACACTGCACTTGTCTCTGAGTGCTTAAGATGTGCCAGGCACTAGTCTTGAAGCTCTCTGGATCCAGCCTGAGCAGCTCACCTTCTCATAAACTGAAATCCAGTCTTCCCCAGTCCTGTGTCCAGTGCTCCTTCCATTATTGGCACCAAGATTTACTGTGGAAAATGTCACACAGAAAAATTGATAAGCCCAAAAACAAAAATAAAGCAAACTGGATGCTGTATTTTTAATCTGAAATGCTACCAAGGGAATTAAGGTAATGGATGTTCAGGAAGCTTTTGAGCTGGCCTAATATAATTTTCCAGGAAAAAAACAAAAAACAAAAACACTGTCTAACAAATCAGTTCCAAACTCTTCTGCCTGTCAGTCAAGACATAATAGGCACCCATAATCCAAAATGCACTCGCTTACCAGCCTCTGGGCCTTTGTCCTGGCGTGCAGCCCAGGTGGTCACACACCTTCCTTCATCAGGCTCTTATCATCAAAGCTTCCCAATTACTCTAGCCCCAAAGGATCCTTCCCACCTCTCAGCTTCTGCTGGACTTACACGCAATATTACAGAGTTCAGTTCTTAGCTATTCTTTAATTGAGAGGGCAAAAATACCCCTTATGAATCCAGGCTAATATTATTTGATTTTTAATATATGTGTCAGGCATACAGTAAGAGTTGAAGATACAAAAATAATTACAACTAATCCCGATCCAGAATGAGCTTAGTCTTTTACTAAGGCAGGAGTAAAAGACTAAGGCTGAGGCAGGAGAATGGCGTGAACCCAGGAGGTGGAGCTTGCAGTGAGCCGAGATCGCACCACTGCACTTCAGCCTGGGAGACAGACTTTGTCTCAAAAAAAAAAAAAAAAAAATCATAATAATTTCCCTACAATTACTTTTAAGTTTGTGTCTTCATATCAATAATAATTTTAAACTATATAAACATACTCTAAAGCACATGATTAGAAGTCAACACTACCACCATGTGATTTCAGCAGGCAGTCCAGAGGGTTCAAGAACATATTCCCCAGGATCTGAGAACAATTAACATCCTAGTACACTGCTTAGCAGGGTGATCAATGAATGTTATTTCCCAGTTTCAAAATCCTCTCAACAGTGACCTAAAAGTCATCCATTCAATAAACACTTAAGCCCCTACTATGTGGCAGACGCTGGACTAGGAACCCTGGCTAGATTCCAATGGGTAAACTGGAGAATGAGTGGAAAAGTAACCGAGAGGGCACCTCTGTAACCAGCATTTCCTGTATAGCCCAATCTAGCTGCTGCTTGACACTAGAAATTATTAAAAGTTCTTTGCTAGAAGACTATCCATGCAAAATTGTTTCATTACCTACTTCATTTCCCATATGATTCTTACATAATGGCCTCCTAAGAACTTAGCAAGTTAATAATCATCTTTTAGAAAAGTAATACAGTTGACCCTTAAGCAACATGGGTTTGAATGAGGCAGGTCCACTTATACACAGATTTTTTCAACAAAAGTTGCACTGAGTGTGCCTGCATCTCCCACTTCCCCTTCACTTCCTCCATCTCTTCCATCTCTGCCACTCCTGAGACAATCTCTCCTCTTCTTCCTGCTCCACAATCTATTCATGAAGACTATGGGGATACTAACCTTCATGACGCTTCACTTCCATTTCTCTTCCTTGTGATTTTCTTAACATTGTCCTCTCTCTAGCTTACTTTAAGAATACAGTATATAATACATATGCAAAATACATGTAAGTCACCAGTAAGGCTTCTGGTCAACAGCAGGGTATTAGTAGTTGAGTCCTGGGAAAGTCAAAAGTTACATGGAAATTTTTGACTGCATGGGCACCCCTAACCCCAGGGTTGTTCATGGGTCAACTGTAGTTCAAAATGCCATTCAGTACAGGAAATCAAATACTTGACACGAAAAAAAGATCACTTTCTAAAACTTCCAAGAGCTGTTCCAAGTCACACTGGGGGAACTCTGCTTTTCTGCTTAACTTCATTAAGTTTCTACTTAGGCAAACAAGTGAGCATGAAAGTACTAAGCACACATCACCCTCTTTCTATTACTAGTCTGAGCATCACCAACTTTTAGCACAAAAAAATCATCTTTGGGAAGATTCTGGCTTTCAGTTGATTTGTCATTAAAGGAGTCAGTTACACAAAGCACGGGCCAGTATGTACTAACATTCATAAAACATTATTATGCATTAGAAGACAGATCCACATAAGCTCAGAACTAACCTTTCAATATTGCATAGTGCACAGAGATGATTTAATTAAAGTGTGGCTAACTCAGAAAAAAATATTTTTAAGTGTTCCTCGTAAGTTTACTTGCTGATTCACAAACGCATCAAACTTAAAATTTCCCAGACGCATTAGTACGTTGACCTTTGGCAGGTGAAAAAGGACTTACTTCCATTCAATGACGAGCTCTTTCAAGAACTATTTCCTGGACTTACTAAAATGTTTGTTTAACAATCTTGGGATACAGGGTTACGCATCACCAGGCTTCCAGGCTGCCGGTGTGCGGACCCAGGGCCGGCGCGCGAGGCTCAGTGGCGGCCACCACCGGACCGAGGCCCTTCGCCCCAGCACTCGCAGCCGCCGCTCCCCATCTGTAAAATGGGCTCACACGGCAGCGTCGGCCGCGCGGGACCAAGGCCGTGCACGCAAACGCCGACAACAGCGGCCGGCCCCTTTCCAGAGCCCAGGACGGCCGGAGCGGGCTGCTCTCCCAGGCAGACAGTCAAACCGGCCCCGCGTTCCCTTTCCGGAGAAATTCTCCAATCTCCGGAACGGCAACTGCGCAAGGGCGAGGGGCGGGGCCCGGAGTTAGGAGCCAGCGCTCGGCGCCCACGCCCCGCACCGGCGCAGGTGGGGACCGCGGGGCTGGGGACCGCGGGGTGGGCACTGCGGGGTAGACGCGGAGCCCAGCAGGCGGCTGACGGCGGGGATGGCGGCGGGGCTGGGAGCCGCGGGCGGTCGCGGGGCCCTTCAGGTGACCGATGGCGCGGGTGGGCGCGGCTGTCCCTTCACAACTGAGGCCTGAACGGACGCCGCCGGCGGCCACC